>NC_060126.1:98859805-99162836 GCF_021461395.2 Schistocerca americana
GGGCAGGAGGCAGATTTCTATGTATCTGGCTCTTGTAGACAGCTCTAGTCGCATAGCAAGAAAGTCACTTAGCTACTGTCATCCCCAGGGCTCAGTTATTCACCTCACAGCCACCTCAGCAGACTGGCTTTGTGGTCAGGGAGGACTGGCCTATTTATGGGCTACATGCGGGCGCCATTTATGATGTGGTCAACTTTCCCTAGTGGTACTTGCAGGATTGCATATTGCTGTCACAGTTGCTTAGGCTGACACTGCTACAGTGCCCCCCAACTGTCCTCAGTTTGCATACATTTTAACAGAGTACATACACTGATGGAAAAAGTCACAACACTAAAAAGTAATGAATGTAGAGTAATGAAATTGTGGGAATACATTTGTCTAGGTTATTTATTTAAGTGCTTAACATTGCAAGCTCACACGTTAATGTAATTGTGACATAAGCCATTGCAAATGTGAAATGTTGCTACATTAATAACTACTGTAACCACCAGAATGTTGAGTCAAACATGTAAATATGCAGGCATTGTGTTACATAGATGCAGGATGTCAGTTTGTGGGAAGGAGTTCTATGCCTGTCACAGTTGGTTGGCATGGTTAATGCTGTTTGTGGATGACACAAGAGGTGTCATCTGTTGATGTCCTGTATGTTCTTGATTGGAGACAGATCTGGTAATAGAGAAGGCCAAGGCAACAAGTTAACACACTGTAGAGCATTGGCTTACAACAGCGGTATGTGGTCGAACATTATCCTGTTGGAAAACACCCCCTTGAATGTTGCTCGTGAATGGCTGCACAACAGTCGAGTCACCCAACTGACATACAGATTTGCCATCAGGGTGCTGTCATACAAAATCACCCATCAGACCATAACTCCAGATGTGGGTCCAGTATGTCTAGCACACATAAGGTTGGATGCAGGCTTTCAACTGGCCTATTAACCAACACATGGCTATCACTGGCACCGAGATAAAGCCAACTTTCATCAGAAAACACAATAGAACCACTCCCTGCCCTTCAATGAGCTCTTGTTTGACACCACTGAAGTCATAAATGATGGTGGTTTGAGGTTAGTGGAATGCACGCCAAAGGGCATCTGACTCTGAGCTGTCTTTGAAGTAACCAACTTGCAACCATTTGTTGTGTCACTGTGGTTCCAACTGCTGCTCAGATTACTGCTGCAGATGCAATATGATGCACTAGAGCCATATTCCAAGCACGATGGTCGTCACCCTTGGTTGTGGCACTTGGCCAGTCTTCTTTAGACTGTACATTCTCATGACGACTGCTGCCAGTAATCAAGTGTAGTGGCTACATTCCTGCAGTCTTTCTGCACTATCACAAAAGGAACATCCAGCTTCTTGTAGCCCTATTACATGACATCATTCAAACTCAGTGAGGTGTTGGTAATGGTGTCTTTCTCAAGGCATTCTTGACTAACAACCACTCACTGTGCCCAATCTCAAAGTTAACTAATGCTTATGGCCATTACAGCATGTATTTCAAGCAAACCTGACTTGCTGGTGCTACTATTCCCACCCTTTGTGACTGGTGCAAATTTCAATAGATATCACCTTTCAGATGTAGAAGCATGCCTATCAACTTTTGTCTATGTCGGACAATTCCTTCTTCGTGTTGCAATTTTTTTTCCCATCAGTGTATTTGCACAAACACAGCACTGTAATAACCTGGTTACAAATTAAATCTCTAGTGTTGCTGAACAATGTCCCATGGACTTTTATGCCACTTGTTGCTCGTAGCACTAGTTCTATAGGCACTGCAGGCACGTGGTAGACATGTGGGTTGTTGCCTATGTAATGCACTTGCTCTTTCAGTGAGGTGGTGATGATTCTTGGTGGCAGGTGTAGTTACTCAGGAGTTAGGAGGTTGTGGGGCAGAAAAATTGTAGTGCCTCAGAATATTTTTGTTCCTGAAGTAGAGAGAAAAAGACCACCCTGCAACAAGGGCAAACAAAACCTCAGCAAATGAGGTATTCATGACGATGGTATGGTGTTGCCTCTCACAAACAGGGCAATTCATAGTGGTTAGTGATTACAAGTGGCTATATTTAATGAAATTGTGATACATTGATAAGAATAGCAGAGAACGTAAAATGAAATTAAATTTAGTTTTTACATACTTTATACATTCTGTAGACACCCTTGGCAAAACGAGCAATACATCATAATTCATATCACACCATACTTTCTGAAGCTCAGGCGGAGTCACCAACTTGGACACATTATAAATGTGCATTTTGAGTTCTGGAAGTGTTTTTGGTAAAGCAGGCACATGCACAAGGTCTTTCACCTAATGAGATAAAAAGGAATCCTTGGGTGTCAGTCCCAGAGATCTAGGTGGCCAAGAGTAGAATACAGGGCTATCATGTCCAATATGACCAATGGTATGGTTTGGAAGATTTTGATATAAAGATGTATGAGCTCCATACACCAGTGTCGTAGGTTCTCCATCTTGCCAAAAGATTTAACACATTGAACCTGCGTTAGGTAAATCTTTGTTGAAACATATCAAAAAAAGGAAATGGACTGTACAGTTTTTGTGTTGACATTGGTCTGATAAATTCTGACATGAAGAAGGCCTTGTGTGTGGAATGCCATTTTCACATATGGGACGCAACTTTTTATGTATTCATCTTCATGCATGTGCCATCATCAGATTGTGTGTGTTTGCACAGCGATCATTGTTTTTAGCTTTGTTTTATGTCCTTAGTAATTCTTATTAATGTTAACAACAACAGTGTTATTAATGTTGAAGTATAGAAATCAGTGTCTTAGGCACATACACTAATAAGCCAAGACATTATGACTACCTGCTTAATAGTCTGTCTTGCACGTCAAAAGAAACTTTGGAACGTAATCAGAATAATGCAGGCACTGCAATATCGTATTCATGTCTTCATGTCCAAAGGAACTTTTCATCGTAATCAGAATAATACAGGCACTGCAATATCATATTTACCTGCCGAAACTGAGCAAGCGACTTTAAAGTACCATGTCTGGCAAATACGGGAATATACATAGTGGATGTACGAGCGCAGGTCACAGATGCATGGTTGACAACATATGGAAATGTGGGTCCAACCATCAGTTGTGAATGGATAGCCAAATGGTTAGGCGACCACTTACAATAAGCGGGAAATCAGAGTTCAAGTCCCAGTCTGGCACAAATTTTCATTGTTGTCATTCCATTCTACAGCTGATGGTAGTCCTTATTTGCAATTGTGAATTCATTTGATATGGAAGTATGATTATTCTCCAAAGAAAAAGTGCAAGCTGAGTTATTGAGTAATTTATTCCTCTTGAACTTCCAAAATTTCTTGCCCACACAGCAAACATGACAATTCGTAGCAGAATACAGAAAACTCCAAAACATAATAAGTATGCGCATGGAATTATGTCAATATTATCATATTGTCCCAGCCATTTGTGAAAGCAATTATTACATTCGCTAACTTTTCTATCAAAATAGTTCTAGAAATTGACAACTGGAGGCAGCACCAGTCAAGGGAAAGGTAGTGAGACATCTGTATGTTGTTCTCCTACAGAATGAGTCCAGTTTTTCAGTGATATGTGGCTCACTAGTCGAGAAAATCGTGGCCTGACCTATATTTAGGCACGGCCCTTTTAACACAAAGTTGTGGCCTGAGCTGTGCTTGGGCTTGGTCTCGAAAGTGTTAACATAAGCATCTCACACTATCTTACTGTCTCTCTTGGTTGTCATTGTAATCAGTAATTGATGGCATATTTCATGAGAAACTTAAGTAAACAATAGAAGGGTCCATACATAAAATTAGACAGTCAAACAACTTTTAACAGGCTCAATTAAGTCCTTCCAGTCTTACCAAAAGTTTTGAAGGAACTATTGCAGTAAAATACTTTCCCGCTTTTATTAGATCACATCAACTGTGTATTAGTTCAGCTGTTGTAAAGGACTTTTCATAAAATAATCATTTGCAATAATGAAGGATATAAGTTTTCTCAAGGGCACTTTTATGACCTCGTGAGGTCTTTTGTATTTCACAACATGCTAGTTAGGCAAACTACAATGTGAATGGGAATCCGTCTTGTACGGAAAGAGTCGTATCATATTGATAGAAAACAGATTGAGACAATAATGGTTTGTGCACCCGAATTGAAACCACACACAGTGTGGGAGGAGGGGGAGAGGGGGCATAAAATAAGGTATTGTTTTGGATCCAGTCCTGTTCTTGACCTACATAAATGCTATTCCAAAGTTCAAGCAAAGTGACCAAAACCCAAAACTAGACATCACCAAGGCAGTGGGTGAGCAAGTCATTTGCTGGTTCACAGTAAGTAATTGACACTCTTGTTATGCAATAGCAGACACACAAAACTGTTCTGTGGTTGCAAGAAATAGACAGTGGTAGTACATTAAATGAAAACTGATGCATAACATTTGTTAGCATCCAGACTGCTAACAAACTAAAAAAAAAAAAAAAAAAAAAAAAAAGTCTTAATAATAAGTTGATCAAAGAACTCAGTTCACCATTTCATGAGACTTATTGATTCATTCTAATTGTATTTACCTAATTGTTGTAACTATCAGTTGTTTGTCTGTGCAGAATCTTCGAAAGGAATATCATAAAAAGGAGTTGAAAATGTGCACATGCAGCTTGTGTTGTCCAAAAGAGGAAGAGGAGGATGTCCACGTCAAGATTGCAGTGCGAAATCTGTCTCTGGCAGTAGATGCTGGAGAAGTTTTTGGGCTTCTGGGACACAATGGTGCTGGAAAAACAACTACGATGAAAATCATGATTGCCGAGGAAGCAGCAACCAAAGGAAGGGTAAGTTTGTCTTGTCATTTAAACACCCCAATGAAGGGAAAAATTGTTACTGTTTTTTTTTTTTATTAATGTTGTTGTTCTAAGCAATTGCTAGTCTGACTTTTGGGATCTCTCATGTGGTGCAATTAATTAAAAATAACATTGGATTGGTTGTATTGTCTTCATTTTGCACTGATAAGCTTAAAACATTGAAATAGGTCTTAGTATTCAGGAGAGCCTATTTTTAACATATTGAGGATAAGCAACCAAACATGATTTAAGCTGTATAATTATGTTGAAGTCTCCTGCATTAATATTGAGCCATACTATTTCAATTGCAAATGTTGAACCAAAACAGTTTTCAGGTGTGTAAACTTCCAATTGTTGTTTTATTTGAGCAACCAGTTTTGGCGCTACATTACACCATCTCCAGGCCCCCTGACTGGCAAGTAATGAGTGTAGGGATCACTGTGTTAAAAATCTACGGATACCACTAACTGAATGTTGGCCACTATTTTGACTGAACAAGATGTGAGAATCTTCCTTCGTTTCGGTGAGGGGGCTTGAAGATGGCATAATGTAGAGCTGAAACTGCTTGTTCAAATAAAGTAACAATTGGAACTTAAGACAACTGAAAGGTGTTTTGTTTTGGCATTCTATATTGACCATCTGTATTAAATGGAAATACTGACACTATTTCAATTGCTATCCACAGCGCCTGAATGTGTTCTGCACAAACTGATTTCTTCACTAAAGCTTATAAATGATTTAAATGGTTCTATATCATGCAAAACATTATGGCTACAGTGTTGTATAAAAATTTCCATAATGTTCAGGAATAGAATATGTATATTCCTATACCCTTAATTGCCACTGACCAGTCCTTAACAACAACAAAAACAACAACAACAACAACAACAACAACAAAAACCATACATTAGACACCAATTGCTGGATAAAGAGCAACCCCCAGACTTCTTCATGTATTAAAGTCTTCAGCTGGCCACATCCATTTTGGTTCTCTGTGTTTTCTAGCATCAAACAATAACACACTGACTCTCCCCAGACTCATTATGCGTCAGGAAGCATACATATGCAACCATACAAGGCTTCTAACAAAAAAGGAGAGACTTAACTACTAATAATCCATTCATCTAATCACAGATTTCCTAATGACCAATGCACAAGCAAATTCATTGCAAACTGTTAATTTTATTTCTGACTTTTTCAAATCCCCTTAATAAAAAATCAAAGATAAAGGAGACTGTAATATGCATATTCTTGAAGTACTTAGAATACAGTTATTTAGGCTTCTCAAAATGGCTGCAACCATTAAAGTTTCAAATGGTTTTGAGCTGTTACTAACCTTGTTGATCTACATTTACATCTACATCTAAGTCTACATAAATACTCTTCAGTTCAAACTTAAGTGCCTGGGAGAGGGTTCATCGAACCACTTTCACACTATTTCACTTTTTAATAGTGGGCTTTTCACGTGAGCTCTGATTTCTCTTATTTTATTACAATGATCATTTTTCCCTATGGAGTTGGGGGTCAACAACATATTTTCACATTTGGAGGAAAATATTGGAGATTGAAATTTTGTGAAAAGCTCTCACCACAATGAAAATTGTCTTTGTTTTAATGATTGCCAACTCCAACTCGTATGTCATGTCTATGACACACTCCCTACTATTTCATAATAATACAAAATGAGCTACCACTCTTTGAACTTTTTTGATGTCATCCATTAATCGTATCTGGTAAGGGACTCCATGTTGATGTCGCTCATTACCTAATGAGAATAAAAAGCTGGTTGTGTTGGACAAGAAACCTATTTTCTGAATCTGTGGTGACTGTGTGTCAACATATCATTTTTCTCAAGGTAATTTGTAATATTTGGACACAGCCTGTGTTCCAGAATCCTACTGCAAATCAATGTTAGTGATTTGGGTCTACAATTCATCATTTCCTTTCTTTGGTACTGATGGGACCTATGCAACTTACCAGCCTGTAGGTACAGATCTTCCATCAAGTGAGCAGTTTTATGTATTTGTTAAGTACAGAGCTGTTATATCAACATACTATGAAAGGAATCAAATTGGTGTGCAATCTGCACCAGAGGACTTGCCTTTATTAAGTGATGTAAGCTACTTTGCTGCCCTGTGATGATATGTACTTCCAAGTTACTCATCTTGGCAACAGTTCTTGATTTAAATTCTTGTATATTCACTTCATTTTCTTTTGTGTGGAAATTTTGGAAAACTATGTTTTGTAACTCTGCTCTAGTGACACTGTTATCAGTAACATTGCAATTGCTATCATATAGTGAAGATATTGATTGTGCCTTGCCGTTTGTGTACTTCACATATGACCAGAACCTATCGGGATTTTTTGCTGGATTTCAAGACAAGAGTTTCATTTCTGATTAAGAGAATCCTGCATTGAAGTTCACACAAAATTTTGAGCTTCTGTAAAATATCACTAGTCTTGGAGATTTTACATTATCTTTAATTTAGCATGCTTTTTTTGCTTCTTCTGCAAGTGTTCTGACCTGTTTTGTGTACCGTGTCTATTATTAATTTATTTGGTACAACTCTCTGTATTGCAATTTCTTTGAATTTAAGCCACATCTAATCTACACTTTCGTAGTTAGTTTGAAAGGAATAGAGGCTGTCTCTTAGGAAGGTGTCAAGTTAATTTTTTATCTTCTTCTTCTTCTAATAGTTATGTTTTGCATTTATTATTGGTGGGTCCGGGTGCTGTGGTGTTACATCTCACCACAATGACATCCCTGTATCCATTGCAATGCTTCCTATTTGTTAGGGGTTATTTGTTGCCAAGAGGTAGAATATGTTTTCGCAATCTGGGCTAATTGTTCAAAATAATCTTCAGAGGCAATATTTAGTATGAGTTTAGGTGATGTTTTATGCCTATTAGTGACTTTAAACATGTAATTTTGCCAGCGTATTGAGGATAGATTGAAGTCACCAATAAGTATAATTGAATGAAATGAAATGAGACTCAAGTCTTCTTTGAACTGTTCAGCAACTGTATCATCTGAGTAGGGACGTCAGTAAATGGAACCAGTAATTAATTTATTCCTGTTGACAACTATAGTCTCTATTCATACTAACTCATAGGAACTACATATTTCAATTTTGCGGCAAGATAAACTACTTCTAATAGCAACTGTATTTAATTTGTCCTTTCTGAATGCCGCCAGGTCTTTCGTAAAAATTGTGGCTGAACTCTGGTTTTCGCCAGCTTTCAGTATCTATAATGAGTTGTGCTTCAGTGCTTTCTATTAATGTCTGTAGCTCTGGTTCTTTGCCAACTCAGCTACAATAATTTACTACTTCCATAACTATGATTCCCATGTCAAGTCTTATCCTGTGGTTGTCTGGCTGGCACCCTATGAGACTGAAACCCTTTTTTTTCCCCTCCCGAGATACTTTGACCTAAAAAAGAGCCCAGTCCACTCCATACAATCCCCACTACCTGTACTGCCACTTCCTTTGTGTAGTGGACCCCTGTCTTATTAATTGGGATTCTATACCCCATTATCCTATGCTGGAACTCTAGGAATCTGCAGCTTACATGGTCACAGAACCACCTGAGCCTCTGATTAAGACCATCCATCCAGCTCTGTACCAAAGGATCATAACTGGTCATGTCAACAATGCTACTGATGATGAGCTCTGCCTTCATCTTGCAAGCAAGACTGATAGTCTTTACCAATTCTGATAGCTGTCAAAAACAACACAGAATCTCTTCCAACCCAAAGTGGCACACATTGTTAGTACCAATATGAGCTACCACCTGCAGTTGTCTGCAGCCTGTACTGCACATGGCATCTGGAAGGACTCATTCCACATCTTGGATGAATTCCCACAGTATGCACATGGAGTGCACATCATATTACTTCTCCTCCTTGGCAGCACGATCCTCAGGTGCACCCTATGCGTGTGTCTAACATTGAGGCCCACAACTACCAGTAAACCTACCCTCTGTGATTGCAGGGATCTTGCAAGCTAAGGGTCTTCCTCTAAAACAGGCCAAGCGACTGCATCTGGTGTAGAATCTGTATCAGCCACACCTCTCTCCCAGCCAATAGGGAGGCCTTTCAATTGACCCGCCAAAAATTATTTTATTACCTTCCACAGCTTGGGGCAACTTCCCACTCTGCCACTGGTGAAGGGTCAACCCCATTGTGGGCAGTAACCAGGGTATCAACAGTACTGAACTGATCGGGGGGACACATGGAACATACTGGACAGTCCCTTGGATCCCCACATCTGTCCCCTCACAGTGATATGTGAAGCTCCGAGTTGAACAATAACAGGTGTGACACCGTTGATTTAAAGTTGACTTGCGTACTTGCACTAATTCCATTATGACTGATAAATTTTCACCCAAAGCACAATGTGAAAGAAGAAGAAAAATTGCAAATGTTTCTCAAAGTCAGTCATTGGGTCTTTATTAGTCTTTTGAATCTCCAATCTATTTTTTAACTAATGAATCATGAACCCCTGTAAAGTACGTATGAAGTTGATGCTTTCCACGGTTGGGATTGAACAGGAAGTTAATTTAAATTCCAGTGACATGTTAATTTTGTCTTGTGGTCACTGATTACTGGAGTGTGATAACAATGTATAGACCTTCCATTAGGTTATTAGCTTGTAATTTTCATATCTCGTAGAGTCAACAATTTTTTTAAATTAACTACTACTATACTGAATTCAGAAAAAAACGCACAACATGCAAATCAGTACTGCACAAGGCCTGGCCACACTATTAGAAATAAAATGTGAGGGTAAATCAGTGAAAGAAAAAGAATATTCAAAATTCTTTAGTGTTTATATTGATAATAACTTGAAGTCACATGTTACAGAGCATCTTAAATGTCTAAGCTCTGCAGCATTTGCATCATAGAGAATATAATATTTTGATGATGAAAATGTCAAAAAAGTTAACTTTCCCTATTTTCATTCAGTAATGTTTTATGGAATGAGATTTTCACTCTGCAGCGGAGTGTGCGCTGATATGAAACGTCCTGGCAGATTAAAACTGTGTGCCCGACCGAGACTCGAACTCGGGACCTTTGCCTTTCGCGGGCAAGTGCTCTACCAACTGAGCTACCGAAGCACGGATCACGCCCGGTCTCACAGCTTCACTTCTGCCAGTATCTCGTCTCCTACCTTCCAAACTTTACAGAAGCTCTCCTGCAAACCTTTCAGAACTAGCACTCCTGAAAGAAAGGATATAGCAGAGACATGGCTTAGCCACAGCCTGGGGGATGTTTCCAGAATGAGATTTTCACTCTGCAGCGGAGTGTGCGCTGATATGAAACGTCCTGGCAGATTAAAACTGTGTGCCCGACCGAGACTCGAACTCGGGACCTTTGCCTTTCGCGGGCAAGTGCTCTACCAACTGAGCTACCGAAGCACGGATCACGCCCGGTCTCACAGCTTCACTTCTGCCAGTATCTCGTCTCCTACCTTCCAAACTTTACAGAAGCTCTCCTGCGAACCTTTCAGAACTAGCACTCCTGAAAGAAAGGATATAGCGGAGACACGGCTTAGCCACAGCCTGGGGGATGTTTCCAGAATGAGATTTTCACTCTGCAGCGGAGTGTGCACTGATATGAAACTTCCTGGCAGATTAAAACTGTGTGCCCGACCGAGACTCGAACTCGGGAGCACTTGCCCGCGAAAGGCAAAGGTCCCGAGTTCGAGTCTTGGTCGGGCACACAGTTTTAATCTGCCAGGAAGTTTCATATCAGCGCACACTCCGCTGCAGAGTGAAAATCTCATTCTGGAAACATCCCCCAGGCTGTGGCTAAGCCATGTCTCCGCTATATCCTTTCTCTCAGGAGTGCTAGTTCTGCAAGGTTCGCAGGAGAGCTTCTGTAAAGTTTGGAAGGTAGGAGACGAGATACTGGCAGAAGTGAAGCTGTGAGACCGGGCGTGATCCGTGCTTCGGTAGCTCAGTTGGTAGAGCACTTGCCCGCGAAAGGCAAAGGTCCCGAGTTCGAGTCTCTGTCGGGCACACAGTTTTAATCTTCCAGGAAGTTTCATATCAGCGCACACTCCGCTGCAGAGTGAAAATCTCATTCTGGAAACATCCCCCAGGCTGTGGCTAAGCCATGTCTCCGCTATATCCTTTCTTTCAGGAGTGCTAGTTCTGCAAGGTTCGCAGGAGAGCTTCTGTAAAGTTTGGAAGGTAGGAGACGAGATACTGGCAGAAGTGAAGCTGTGAGACCGGGCGTGATCCGTGCTTCGGTAGCTCAGTTGGTAGAGCACTTGCCCGCAAAAGGCAAAGGTCCCGAGTTCGAGTCTCGGTCGGGCACACAGTTTTAATCTGCCAGGAAGTTTCAATGTTTTATGGCTTTATATTCTGATGCAACCAGCCATTGTTTGTTGCACAGAAGCATATAATAAGAGTAGTGTGTGGGTTCTACTTTAGAACCTACAGTAAACAGCTGTTTAAACATGTGGGCATACTGACAACAGCCTCATAGTACATTTACTGCCTTGTGGAGTTTGCTGTCAACAATAAATCACAGTTTGAAACAATTGTAATGTTTGTAAATATGATGTGGGGAGGAGAAGTGATTTACACCATCCATCACTCAGCTTTAGTGTGGGATAGAAAGAAGTTATGATGGCCACATGGGCTAATATAACAATGAAAACAATTAATTTTTGACAAAATGATTTATTTGTATAGATTAAAAATCTACTCACCAAGCTGCAGCAGCTCACACACATAAAAGGAGGCTATAATTAGGCAAGCTTTCAGAACCAGTGGTTCCTTCTTCAGGCAGAAGAGTTGAAGGGGAAGGGAGAGAGGTGAAGGAAAAGGACTGGAGAGGTCTAGGAAAAGGGGTAGATTTCGGTAAAGTCACCCAGAACTGTGGGTCGGGGGAGACTTACTGGACGGGACAGGATGAGAAGAAAAGACTGTTTGTTCGGGACTGCATCAGATGAGTTTTGAAAACCTGAGAGCTTAAAAGTATAAGACAGGGTAATAAGAGAGAATACTGCTTGAACATCATGAATGAGTTAATAAGAGTGAAAAGTTAAGTGCTTTGTGCATAACAGAGGTGGCAGTGGAAAATAGATGGGTAAGACAATGAAAGGTGTAGAAAACTAAAACAGAGTGACAAAAAGAGTAGTTACTGTGGAGAAATACTGACACAGAAGAAATCAAACAATGGAAAATCCAGGATGGAATGTAACAATGCTATTGAAAGGAAAGTAGCTACTCACCATATAGCGGAGATGCTGAGTTGCAGATAGGCACAACAAAAAGACTGTCACTTTCGGCCAACGAGGCCTTTGTGGAACACACACACACACACACACACACACACACACACACACTCACACTCTCTCTCTCTCTCTCTCTCTCTCTCTCTCTCTCTCTCTGCATGCATGTGGCTTCAGCTGCAGATGCTGTAGCCATGTGTGTGCTCTGCCTTTACCTTTGCATGCATGCATGTGTATCTATTTTTGACAAAGGGCTTGTTGGCCAAAAGCTTATACTGTGACAGTCTTGTTGTGCCCATCTGCAGCTCAGTATCTTTGCTATATGGTGAGTGGCAACTTTCCTTTCCACAATACTGAGACAGAGGAAAGTAATGTAAATTGAGGGCAGGTGGATGGCAAGAAAAAAGGACATGTTGTGGTAGTTTACACCTATGGAGTTCTGAGTACTGGTGTCTGGGAGAAAAATCCAGATGGTTCGCATGGTGAAATAGTCACCAGGGTGATGATTGTCGTGTTGTAGAGAATACTCTGCTACATGATATTGCATGTTGCCAGTATACATTCCACTGAAAGACTTGCCTTATACCACCTCCTATCACCACCTATACCAGTCCTATAACTGGCAAAACATATGCTATTAACAGGAGAGCCACCTGTGAAACAGCATGTCATATGTCAGCTGTTATGTAAACATTGTTTGGCCTTTTACACCGGCATGACTGCCACCAAATTATTAATTGGGATGAATGGGCATAGGCAGAGAGTGCAACATGTATTATCCTGTTGCAGAGCATGCTCTACAACATGACAGTCGTGACCTCAGTACCTGTTTCACCACTCGCGCCATCTGGATTCTTCCCACAGACACCAATTTCTCAAAACTCCGCAGATGGGAACTAGCTCTACAACACGTCCTCAGTTCTCACCACCTACCTGGCCTTCATTTACCTTAATTTCTTCTGTCTCAGCATTTCTTCACAGTAACTACTCTTTCCTTCACTCCATTTTAGTTTTCTACATCTTTACCATCTGTTTTTCACTGTCCCCTCACCCACCTCTGTTCCGTAAAATGCACCTAGCTTTTCACTTCTATTAACTCAAGCATTATATTTAAGCAGTAATCTCTGTCTTGCATATTACCCTGCATTCCACATTTAAGCTCTCAGGTTTTCAAATTTAATCTGATGCAGTCCCCTACAATCAGTCTTTCCTTATTGTCATGTCTGTCAGTCTCCCCTGACCTGTGGTTCTTGGTGATTTTCCCAAAATCTACCCCTTTCCCTGGACTTCTCCAGTCCTTTTCTTTCACACCTCTACCTTCCCCTTCAACTCTTCTGCCTGAATAAGGAACCATTGGTTCTGAAAACTTGCCTAATTATAGCCTCCTTTTATGTGCGCATTCTGCTGCAGCTTGGTGAGTAGATTTTTTATCTATACAATTAAATTATTTTGTCAAAAATTGATTATTTTCTTTGTTACATTAGCCCATGTTAGTAAGAGGTTGCATTTATCCATGCCGATTCCATGTGTGTTCTCCACATCTTAGTGAGAGGTCAGATTTATCCATGTTGATTCCATGTTTTTTCTCCGCATCTTAGTGAGATGTCACATTTAACCATGTTGATTCCATGTATATTCTACCCACACTGTGTGACGTCATCAACTTTGGACTCCTAACCTCCTCCACTCCTGTCTGTTATCTAATGTGGTTCCTTGTTTTCTTGTCTCTTCTACTGACCCTTAGTCTGCATCTCTCCTCTGCTTGCTCAGAAATCTTCATTTTTGAATTTTTTTTTTTTTTTTTAACTGAGAGTACGTATCTCACTAATTCAGTTTCAAAATTATTGTAAGCGCTCCAGTTCATTTATACCCTCCTGCTTACTTATTTTACTGTCACTAAAACAGTGCTCTAAACACACAAACTTGTCAACTGGTTCATGATGTGGAATCTCCTTCATGTACACCTACACAATTACCCTGCAATTCACTCTTAGTGTTTGGTAGAGGATTTATAGAACCACTTTCAGATTATTACTTATCTGTTCCACTCTTGAATAGCATATGGGAAAAATGAAAGCTTAAACCTTTCTGTGTGGGAACTGATTTCTCTTAATTTATTACGATGGTCATTACTCCCTATTTAGGTTTGAGTAAACAAAATATTTTGGCATCCGGAATGGAAAGTTTATGGTTGTAATACACTCACTGCCATGTTTCATGATAATCCAAAAATGAGTAGTCTTTCTTTGAACTTTTTGATGTTCTCCATCAATTACATGTCATACCTTAATCCTATGTGATAAGGATCCCATTCTGTACAGCATTACTCCAGAAGGGAACAGACAGTGTATTGTAGGGAAATTCTGTAGTAGATTTGTTGCAGCTTCTAAGTGTTCTGCAAATGATATGCAGTCATTGCTTTACATTCCCCTCATACTGTATGTGATGGTTCCATTTTAAGTTGTTTCTATTTCAATCCCTAGGCAATGACTTGAGTCAACAGCACTTAAGTTTGTATGATATATTGTGTAACAGAGTTTTTTAGTACTCATGTGGATAACCTCATAGTTTTTGTTATCTACAGTCCATTGCTACTTTTCATGCCATGCAGCTATCTTGTTTAAAACATTTTGTAATTTGTTTTGATCTTCTGGTGACTTACTAGATGGTAAATGACAGCATCATCTGTAAACAATCTATGGTTGCTCAGATTGACTCCCAATTGTTTATATAGATTAGAAACAGTAGAGGGCATATTAAACTTCCTTGAGGAATGCAAGATATCACTTCTTTTATTCTCAGTGTCAGGAATGGTGTTAAAATGTTTTCTTTTAAGAATGGTTTTAATTTATGGGAAGATCCAGAAGTTGAATGGTGCTAAATCTGGTAAGTAGGGCTGATTTGGACAGACAGGAACATTTTTGGCAGCCAAAATCTCATTAATCAAAAGCAAGGTGTGGCACAGTGCATTGTTACGATGAAGAGTGAAGACATTGGCCCTTTTTTCTGGTCACTTTCTTCATACATCTTTTAAATTCATTGCAATATGGCTTTTGATGGATGTGCATTTCCATTGGGAACTATGATTTTTCATCTCAGGGTCATACCGACACACCCAAATTTCATCGACAGATACAGTTTTCAACATTAAGTCCAGATCTGAATGAAGATAGTCCTTCAACTCTGTACAAGCCAACACATGATTTTCATTCTGTTCGCCACTTAAAAGTCTGGGAACAAATTTTGCAGCCACTCATCTCATTTGCAAATTATCAGTTAAAATGCTTTGCACAGACCCTGTACATGATGCTAAGTTCTTCAGTAAGCTGTCAAATGGTTGTTCCCCTTTTGAATGAACAATTTTTGCTTTTTTTATTTTTTCTATTTTTTTATTTTTTATTTTTATTTTTTTTATTTTATTTTATTTTATTTTTGGGGGGAGGCGGGGAGCATACCACAGAAGTGATGAAGCACTTAAACAAATGTAGAAACAGAAGTACAACTTCAAATGGCCAAGATTGCTATTGTACAGCATTTATTGTGATGACCGGTTTCAGGAAACTACTTCACCATCATCAGGTCTGCAAAGTATAAATCAACATATTCAAGCACACTGGAATCAAATGTCAAGGGGTATAATACAATTTTACATAGACGTGGACTATACCATGGAATATAACATCCATCTGCTGTAAATCTTGATCAAATGCATATTATACCATGTCATATCGTAGAATGATCTTCATGAACATGAGTACTGTGGTGTCACCGCCAGACACCACACTTGCTAGGTGATAGCCTTTAAATCGGCAGTGGTCCGTTAGTATACGTCGGACCCGCGTGTCGCCACTGTCAGTGATTGCAGACCGAGCGCCGCCACACGGCAGGTCTAGAGAGACGTCCTAGCACTCACCCCAGTTGTACAGCCGACTTTGCTAGAGGTGGTTCACTGACAAATTACGCTCTCATTTGCCGAGACAATAGTTAGCATAGCCTTCAGCTACGTCATTTGCTACAACCTAGCAAGGTGCCATTATCAATTGCTGTTTATCTTGTGATGCCTGTACCGTCAGACCGATGTTCACCAAGTATGGATTAAAGTTAAGTATTCCAGCAGCAACGTACCTTATTGGCTATATTAATTACATTGTCCTGTTCCAGAACTCACGCCAGCCTGCGTGAGCTTAAACGCGTGCCTTTCGGCTACCAATCATAGTGGCTTGGCTGTTTTGCCAAGTCACAACAAGTACAATAGTATATTAGCAAGTCAAGCATAAAATAGCAACTACATAAGACAACGTACATATTAAACTGATTATACAAGCTCATGTTTGTACATTAGCAGAATGAAGACTGAGATTCTCAAGGAAACATAGAAATTGCAAACAATGCCATCGGAATTGGTGTTAGCATCCTTTGATATAACGAACCTCTATCCAAACATACCAACTGGAGAGTGTCTTGAAATAATAAAGAATAATTTGTTAACTCATCATAAGTTCAGTCATGGAGAAATTGTTGTATTGATTGAGCTGCTTGAATTATCTCTATCTTACAGTTATTTCCAAATTATTAACAAATTTTACAACCAAAATGAGTGCTTGGTCATGGTTAAAGCCTGGCTTGAACCAATTATAAAACAACTTTAAACAGAATGTGTAGTTTACATTAGAAACAGAAAAAGATAATGTGATAAATTATTTGGATATCACTATTAAGAAACAGAATGGTTAGCATATCTTCAGCATATTTTGGGAACCAATGAATACTGATATGATTATTAATGCTTCTGCTCGTTATCCATTGCATTACAAGATGGCTTATTTTAATACAATGTTATAGAGAATGTTAAGTTTACTAATGGCTGTCAAAAGTGTGAACAAGAATTTTCAACATTAAAACATATTGCTGTAGCTAATGGCTATCCTCAGGATTTACTCAAAAATCTGTATGGAAAGCTGAAAAATAAAAATTTCATAAACAAATCAATTTTTCCCTTCAAGACAATGTGTTTCTATAATTTCATTACAGTTCAGGTCTCCTTGTTCTTCAATATTGATTCCCATTTGGTCATTCATTGGAAAGACATTGTTTTCCCTCTTGCTTTGATGGTATTCATTGTAATGCGTTTGTTTGTATGGCCATTTTTTGCAGCAGCTGTTAACATCTGTTATTATAGGTTATCTATCTTGAGCTGACTGCAGTATAATTAAAAAGAATTACATCAGATGCATTTTGCTTTTATTTACAAAGCATCTTCTGTGGCATTGGTGTTTCTTTACATAGTCTGCACCTTCCCCTCTTTGTAGCAGTGGTTGGTGTCGATGGGCTTCATATTACATGAGCAGTTTTTGTCATTTTGCATTATTTCCGGCACCGCACTATTTATAATTTTGCTGCACTATTTATAATTTTGCTGCACTATTTATAATTTTGCTGCACTATTTATAATTTTGCTGCACTATTTATAATTTTGCTGCACTATTTATAATTTTGCTGCACTATTTATAATTTTGCTGCACTATTTATAATTGTGCTGCACTATTTATAATTGAAAACACTGTAGCAGTGATGAATGAAAAACAACTAAGAAAGTCAATTATAAATAGTGCAGTGCAGGAAATTCCAAAAACTGCAGATGTAAAATAAAGCCTGTCAACATCAACCACTGCTAGCAAGAGGGGAAGGTGCAGACTATGTAAAGAAACACCAGTGCCGCAAAAGATGCTTTGTAAATAAAAGCGAAACATGTCTGGTGTAATTCTTTTTAATTACATTTCATTGTAATGCTTTTGCCTTGGACATTATTTTGTGCACTTATGTCACATAACACATAGACTTTGTGTGACATACTATTAGGTTGTGACATTTCTGGTTGCATTTTGTTTTTGTTATATTTATTAATTTATAAAATGTGGTTAGAAGCAAATATCACTAGGGGAAATATAGATGCTGCCTACAAGAAAATTAGAGAGATCTTTAGAGAAAAGAGAACTACTTGTATGAATATCAAGAGCTCAGATGGAAAACAGTCCTAAGCAAAGAAGGGAAAGCAACAAGGTGGAAGGAGGATATAGAGGGTGTATGCAAGGGAGATGTACATGAGGGCAATATTATGGAAATCTAAGAGGATTTAAATGAAGATGAGATGGGAGATACGATACTGCATGAAGAATTTGACAGAGCACTGAAAAACTAAGTCAAAACAAGGTCCCGGGAATAGACAAAATTCCATTAGAACAACTGATAGCATTGGGAGAGCCAGCCATGACAAAACTCATACATCTGGTGAGCAAGATGTATGAGACAGGCGCAATACCCTCACACTTCAAGAAGAGTATAATAATTGCAATTCCTAAGAAAGCAGATGCTGACAGGTGTGAAAATTACCACACTATAAGTTTAATAAGTCCTCGCTGCAGAATACTAGCATGAAATCTTTACAGAAGAATGGAAAAACTGATAGAAGCTGATCTCAGGGAAGATCAGTTTGGATTCTGGAGTAATTTAGGAACATGCAAGGCAATATTGACCCTATGACTTCTTACAGAAGATAGATTAAGAAAGGCAAACCTACATTTATAGCATTTGTAGACTTAGAGAAAGCTTTTGGCAACACTGACAAGAATACTCTCTTTCAAATTCTGAAGGTGGCAGGGATAACACAGAGAGCGAAAGGGAGAAGCTACTGGGACAAGGTTGTAGCCTGTCCCTGACATTATTCAACCTGTGTATTGAGCAAGGAGTAAAAGAAACAAAAGAATAATTTGGAATAGGTATTAAAATCCAGGAATAAGAAGTAAAAACTTTGAAGTTTGCCAATGACATTGTAATTCTGTCATAGACAGCAAAGGACTTGGAAGAACAGTTGAACAGAATGGACAGTGTCTTGAAAGAGGGATAGACGATGAACATCAACAAAAGCAAATGAGGATAGTAGAATGTAGTCAAATTAAATTAGGTCATACTGAGGGAATTAGATTTGGAAATGAGAGACGTAAAGTAGTAGATGAGTTTTGATATTTGGTCAGCAAAATAGCTGGTGATGATCAAAGTATAGAGAACATAAAATGTAGACTGGCAATGGCAAGAAAGATGTTTTCAAAGAGAAATTTGTTGACCTAGAGTATAGATTTAAGTGCCAGGAAGTCTTTTCTGGGAGTATTTGTATGGAGTTTAGCAATGTATGGAGAGAAACATGGATGATAAACAGCTGAGACAAAAAGAGAATAGACGCTTTTGAAATGTAATTCTACAGAAGAATACTGAAGATTAGACAGGTAGCTCACATAAGTAAGAGGAGGTACTGAATAGAATTGGGGAGAAAAGAAATTTGAGGCACAACATGACCAGAAGAAGGGATTGGTCATTCTGAGATGTCAAGAGATTACTGATGTAGTACTGGAGGGAAGCATGGAGGGTAGGGAGAGTGGAGTGTGGAGTAAAAATCATAGGTGGAGACCAAGAGATGAATACATTAAACAGATTTAGAAGGATTTAGGTTGCAGTAGTTACTCGGAGATGAAGAGGTTTGCACAGGATAGAGTACCATGGAGAGCTGCATCAAACCCATCTTCGGAATGCAGAGTGCAACACCAACAACAAAATGTATGGAAGTAATAAATATTAAAACGTGACAATTTTTGTGACTATACTATTCATTCCATTTATCCCTGTCAATTCCTATTTTACACTTAGACTTTTATCACTATGATAGTCCCTAAACCTCGAGCTACAAGTTAATAGCTTAAAAGAGTTTGAATTGTGTACAGTAAGCTGCATAGCCACATTTATGTAGATGTTAAGACCATAATGACTTATTCATGGTGAGTAGAATAACTGGTTATATTATATAGCATTTTTTAAATTGTATTACATAGCAAGTTTCAGGATTATGGTATTTATTTCTGTGATCTTGTAATCCATATCATTCACACCATGACCTCAAGCACCATGCTAGTACCTCAACATTGAGCTGCATGTTGATAGCATAAATATTGTGAGTTGTAAAAAGCCGGCTAAGCAGTTTCATTGTATGGTTGCTGTAATTTTAATGATGTGTTTGTGGTAGTTACAAATGGAACACTTGATATCCCTTTTGCAGTTCCTTCATATTTGCTTAACTACAATGAGGTATCGAACACCAGTGTATGGCTGTCGAGGTTTTATGCTGCCTGAATATTATGACGTGTATATTTTTTTTGGTGCTTGTTATTATAATACAAACATTCCCTATGACTGGCTTCACTTCTTCGGTATTAAATGATATATTGAAGATCCATTGCTTCCTGTTATGTTTTTTAAGGTGGTTTTAAGTTTGATACAAATTAATTTAAAATTATTATACTTAATAAGTATAGCATACTCTGATCTCGATTATTTATTGTATGTTTTCGGTGTAACCTCCTTGGATCATTGGTTTGCCTTTATACGACATACAACACAATGTACTTTTGTTTGTAGCTGTGCAACTGGTGGGTGGTTGTAACATCTGTAATATTTGCTTGAGAATCTCAGTCTTCATTCTGCTAATATACAAACATAAGCTTGTATAATCAGTGCGATATGTACATTGTTTTATGTAATAGTTGTCTTGCTGATATACTATTGTTCTCATGTTCATGAAGTATCATTCTATGATATGACATGGTATAGTATGCATTTGCTCAAGATTCAGTGAAAAATATACAGCAGATGGTATGTTATGTGCCATGGTATAGTCCATGTTTATGTAAAATTGTATTGTGCACCTTTACACCTGATCCCAGTGTGCTTTAATATGTTGGGTCTGTGCTTTACAGGATTGATGATGACAATGTAGTTTTCTGGAACCGGTCATCACAATAAATACTGTACAGTAACAGTCTTGGCTGTTTGAAGTTGTACTCCTGTTTCTACATTGGTTTAAGTGCTTCATCTCTTCTGTGGTATGCTCCTCCCAATTTGAATTCATTATTTATTTGAGACAAAAGTATCTTCAGGAATTCTCCAGGGAAGTGTGATAGGACTGGTGTCGATACAGGAGAGTCTTGATAGTTTGCGGTGAACAGGATTGGGACCATCTCGAGCTACTGAAAACTTGGAATATATAAATTTATGTGAGAAAAAGGAATAAAATGATGATGAAAAGAATACAAGCATCAAAATATGAAATTTATCAAAACAAATGTTTTATATAGGTATTTACATTGTCAGAATAAATGTTTTAAGTCAAGCCTGGTTACAGTTTACTTTGTGAAAAAAATTTCTGTGCCTTTTGTTTGGTGAAGCTGTAATATTTACTCATGACAACGTCATGCCACTGTATGAAGAGCAGAAGGTTAGTTGGTGTTGCCTCGGGCTGTTGTTCCACAAATTGCATGGTGTCCTCATTACTAGTAAAATCTCGCCCTCATCACCTTTATACTGTGTTGGGGTGTTAACCACATCAATTGTAGAAGACTGTGTGTCTTCTGATTGTTTGCCTGGATTTAACTAGTCAGTTATTTCCACATTTTCTGCCTTTTCACAGCCTGACAACGTTCTAATTAAATTACGCAATGGATGATCATCCTCTTCGTCAAAATATTCAGTTTTGTTTTAGGCCTACTTTCCTGTAGAATTTTCCTCCATGAGATAGAAACTGTATCTGACTTTGTCTCACTTCAAGACTTACTGATCCAATAAACAACTTCCTTCACAGTCACTTTCTTTAGAGCTCATACAATACTTTCATTGCCTTCTGAATGTGATGGTAATCACCGACACTTTTTCTTCAGGTATTTCAGAATGCCCTGATCCATTGGCTGAATCAACCTGGTAA
The DNA here is from genome assembly GCF_021461395.2 of Schistocerca americana. Classification (NCBI taxonomy): domain Eukaryota; kingdom Metazoa; phylum Arthropoda; class Insecta; order Orthoptera; family Acrididae; genus Schistocerca; species Schistocerca americana. Next base: position 98,881,683 of record NC_060126.1, read on the forward strand.
TGTTTGATGAGAGAAACAAAGTGTGGATCCTGTCAAACTGCAGTTCTTCTGTATTTGGATTTGGGAATGCATTATCCATTGTTAAAACACCTTTGCATGGCAGTCACTTTCTTTTAAAAAACTTTTTGCACTGCTCTACAAAAAGAGTTCAAAAACCAATTCTTTTCTGATTCATCCAGGCATTATTTTGTTGCATGTAGATTACCAGAAGATCTGACTGGGTTACATTCTTGTGTTGGCAGACTTCCCAATCGTGACCTGTTCTAGTTTGTGGGTTCCTGAGGCTGCTATGACTTTTTTATGCCCATGAGCACTTTTTCTTTCACAAGAAGCAAGTGTTTTTGCCAGCAACTTGAAATTTAAACCAGTTTTGTCACAAGTGGAAATTTGTTCATTATATTAATTTTCTTCAGTTATGATTTTTTAAAACTTTACAAAAAATTTTGATGTGGTATCAAAGTTCCCAGAGTGTTTTTTCACATACATCTAGTTGAGGCACTCCATACCTCTTTTTCCACTTGTCGTGCCAGCCCACTCTAGCAGTGAAACTGTCATAAGCCTGAGCCCATTCTCTCACTTGCTTTTTAAGACTCCAACTTCAGCTAAGAGATTCTTCCAAAAGATACTTGAGTACTGCTAGAGTCTTTGGGATCCCCATCGGGTTGGATTAAAGGAAGAGATTGAAGCATTTCAGAGGTGTACTGCTTGATCAGTTGCTGAAATTCTCAATCGGCACAAGAACGAAAACAATCAATTATTCATGAAATTATTTTATTGGATAGATAAAAAATCTACTCACCAAGTGGCGGCAGAGCACACACGTAAAAGGCTGTTGTAATTGTCGAGCTTTCTGAGCCAGTTGCTCCTTCTTCAGCCAGAAGGGCTGAAGGGGACAGAAGAAAGGTGAAGGAAAAGGACTGGAGAGGTCTAGGAAAAGGGGTAGATTTTGGGAAAGTCACCCAGAACCATGTGTCAGTGGAGGCTTACCGTATGGGATGAGAAGAGAAGACTAATTGTTGGGGACTTCATTGGACAAGATTTGAAAACCTGAGAGCTTAAAGGTGGAAGACAGGGTAATACGCAAGTGGGGACTACTACTAAAACATTGTGAAGAGTGAGTAAGCTAAGTGCATTGTAAGTAATGGAAGTGGGAGGGGGCAGTGAAAAATAGACGAGAAAGACAATGAAAGATGTAGAAAACTAAAATGGAGTGAAGCAAAGAGTAGTCTGCTCATGTAGAGATACGTTACTCAGCTCATAATAATAGTTCAGTACAGACACGTGGGAGATATGTGTTAATGTGTTTCTTAAGTTTACTTTTTTTGCATATTGTTCAAGGAAGCACAAAAAGTCCCTAAGGTTGCATTGTAGTCATATATTTGTTTACATTTTGATGCAGTAAGCTGAAAGATCTTGTTTACATTCTTCTTTCCAACATAATTACCGGATTTACTCGAATCTAAGCCGCACCTGAAAAATGAGATTCGAAATAAAGGAAAAAAAAATTCCCGAATCCAAGCCGCACCTGAAATTTGAGACTCGAAATTCAAGGGGAGAGAAAAGTTTTAGGCCTTGCCTCCAAATCGAAACAAGTCGGTCCATTGTAATATGAGACACAATTAAGGTCGAATGAATGACGATACAGCTACAGTAGTTTGGTTCGAGTCGTAAGCTTAGCAGTTAAGCTTTACCAGGTAGCCATTGCTATGCGTCAGGCGCTCCGTCCGTATTTATACGGGTACACTTCCTTTTTCATGTGCTTCGTCTGGTTTGAATCGATTGCTTATTTTGCTTTGATCTTATAAGTGCCGTTTTCTTTGTTGTAGGTGTTTACGTCACTCTAAGCTAAAAATGCATTACTGTAATGTGTCATGCATTGTTTGTCGCATTCTGATAGTGCGTGTTAACGGCATGTCGCCGCTCGCGGCATGGCTTGCTTTTGTGCGCGCTAACGCTGCTTACAATTAAAAAACAAAGAGAGGAATCGTCTCATTAGCGAAACAATGGCAAGAGACTCCTATTTGTTGTTACTTACACTGCTGCTTTCTTTGATAATGATCAACAAGAACCAAATAATAGACTGCGTATGATAGAACATGTGCTGAACAAGAGTTAGGCGAAAATTTTTCTCCGTTTGAAAATCTTTGCGGCCGCTTCTTTGGTACATCAAATTCTGCACAGAAATTAGTCATCTTAGATTTAAAAATCTAGTCAGTTGCCGTGCTTCATTTCTGACTGTATCACTATTAGGCATAAGAATAATACGAATATAAACATGACACGATACGTATATTCTTCCGCGTTTACTGTTGTGTCACTCTAGTTTCGTAGTTTATTAGGTAGACAGGATTTAAATGAGATAGCAGCAAACACGAAAGAATACATGGCATAATGTTTATATTCGTATTATTCTTATGGTGAAGGGAATACTGCATGTGATTCACATTACATCAGGTTCATATTAGCAACCATCTCTTCCCACAGGCAGGAAAAAATTCTGAACGTAGAGTTAGCCATATTGACAAGCATCCCAAACAGTCTTGCCAGTCGGATTTTCGTAGTATATTGAAATTCTGCTACATTCGAAGATGAACAATACGGAATTTGTATTTACTTCGTTGGATAATGTATGAAAATGCAGTGGTCGAAACTCGGGGCGGAGAAAAAAAGCTCGTCTTCCACCTTTTTTTTTTTAATTTATTTACTGACGCAGAGGTTTTGGCGCCAGTATTTATCTTTGTGCCTACAAAGCATGCCTGTGTAACCGGACATATATTCGACGGCAGGAGTTAGTTGTGGCGGCACCTACCAACATTTTTTCTGAACTTCCGCTTGCTTTGCACTCGATTCCAAGCCGCAGGCGGTTTTATGGATTGCAAAAACCGGAAAAAAAGTGCGGCTTAGATTCGAGTAAATATGGTAAGTAGAACTTCTCCCTTTATTATTCAGTCGATGTTGCCAAATGCTAGTGTAATTTTTAATTTGTTTGGTTCAGCAAATTTCGGGTCTAGTGAAGCAGGGGATACAACCCGTCGGCGTCATAGATAGTAATGTCTGTTCCTGTGTAATTCTTCGTACTCACCTTAAAATCAGTGTGTTATATCAGTTTGAAAGTTCTAACCAGCCATAGACAGCTTCAGCTCCAAATGTCATAAAACACAGAATGTAATGTAAGGAAAGCAGTCCTATGTTTTTAATCCTGGTACCTTGGCAAACTAAGAGCAGAAACAAAGGAAGTCAGTGAAAGAACATTATTTGTTGTAGCTGTAAAAAACAGAATACAGAATGATATAAGATAAAAGTATACCTAGAGCTTTGCTTCTTTCAAGATAGTTATTATTTATTCTGTTGTGAAACTAAGAAGCAGTTGTTATGAACGAAAAAATCTAGATTACTGTTTTGTTATTGGTTGAGAATTATTTGTTAACAGTCTTCTTGCAATAAATGTATTTATTTTCAGGTCCAGATTGGAGGACATAACATCACATCAAATATTGCAGAAGCCTTTCAGCTGATGGGTTACTGCCCTCAACATGATGCTCAGTGGAAGAATATTACCGTCAGAGAGCACCTCGAGTGTTACGCAGCCATTCGAGGTGTGCCTCCAGAAGACATTCAGAGGTACAAATGCTAATTACTATTTCTCAGTGGGGCAGAATGTTCTAACTTTGTAGTGGTATTGTTACTGATGCACCAACACTTACTTTGTGCTTAGACTGTCAGAGTGACAGTATTCTCTTGGCGTAACATGTTAACATCATGAGAATTTTGTTATTGGTTAGGTAGTATGTATCACAAAAGTATTGGAAATGTGGCATAGCAACACGGTTGCTACAGGAATCTGTCACATGTTTAGTACATCCATTACTGTGATGCTTTCCATCTGTTATGAAAATTGCATTGTGGAAAATCTTTTTTTCGGTCTTCATTCGTCCTTCTTTGTGTATAGTATTTCTCTTCCATGACACTTTCACGGAAGATATCGCATTTATTTTATCTGTGATGAAGATGAAACAAATCTTACAAGTCAACCACACTTTAATACCTAAAGTAGAAGCATTTTTCTGAACTTGGCGATTCCATTGCAGGGATGTATTGAACCCATGACTTCTCATCACTAAACTGAAGCATCAAGCAAACACTTTCCCTAAAGTTGTGCAACATCAATGGCTGCACCTCATATAAATCTGTGTATTTAAGATTAAATAATTTTTCTGCACAGTGATTATATAATGTGGCTGTTGGCTGGTCACTACAAAATGATTCATATAACATAAAAGTATAGCTACTGCAGCTCAATGTCAAATCACTAGTTCTGAAAAAAAAAATAGAAAGAAATGTCTGTTTTGCTCTATGGTAGCAACTGCAATATCAAAAAAGATTTATTGAATGTAGAAATCCTGCATTTGGCTGTAAAAAATTTATATTTATTGTGATTTTTTGACATATAGTCATTTTCAAGCACTGTAAGCTCACTCTGCAACATTAAGTTGTGACATGCTGGAACATAGTTCCTGACAGTCTGAAGTTGGAGACATATGGAGGTATAAATATACTCATGGTTCCACACATCATTTGAGCTAACACCATGTATCTAATGCAACAACAGCAAACACCTAACATGAAAGTAAAAGCAAAATGCATTACGTGCACCAAAGTACAGTGTTCATGTAGCTAATGTGGTGCATGGATTACAATGACAGTGAAATGACAAAAATATAAACATACAGAGAGTGTGAGCTTGAGTTTACAAAGATATTATATGTACAATGTGATTCCTTGATAATGCTACAAACTTTGAGGGATGATGGACACTGGCCTTAGTTCACATGTAGACAGTGTGTTAGAACATTGATTTGTAGCTATTTATGTGAAGAATGTTAAAATTGGCAAAAATTCATGTAATTTACATTTCACAATGTACAGGACTTTGAAATCTGATGCTACTGTGTTTCTAGTGTGAAAGGATTATTTTTGGCAATGACATGTATACATGTCAGATGATTTTAAAATATTACATGTGCTGAAGCACAGTCTTTTGCAGCACCACTTGAAAACAGCCCAAAGGCCGAAGCTGCAATTGTGAAATAAATAATTTCTACAGTCAATGGTGCATATGATGTCCCTTAAAATATTCTACATGACTGTGAACCCTGACCATGAGGAGTTGACCGTTCTTAGACTGTTTTAGGAACATCTTACAGGATGGTGTGCTTAATTATAGTTGGAATTTGTGGACTGTCAGTTTTGGCAAGTAATCTAGACCATGGCATACTTGTTGATAATTAGTACCTGCTTTATCCTTCATAGGCATGTTGACATTTGTGCTTCATTTACATGGTACCACACTTTTGTATGATTGTTGCACCTGTTTTATGTGTGTGGACTGCTACCTTAAATCTACACCTAAAATTTTTTACCCACTGCAATATAAGGGTATATTGCTATCTAAATTTTAGATGATAAATAGTGAGTTTTGAAGTTTTTTAAGCATTTTAGCACCCTGAAAGCTGGACTCTCGATAACTAGACACTTTGGGAAACTCAACAAGTCTGACACATTTACCGAGCGAGGTGGCGCAGTGGTTAGCACACTGGACTCGCATTCGGGAGGACGACGGTTCAATCCCGTCTCCAGCCATCCTGATTTAGGTTTTCCGTGATTTCCCTAAATAGCTTCAGGCAAATGCTGGGATGGTTCCTTTGAAAGGGCACGGCCGATTTCCTTCCCAATCCTTCCCTAACCCGAGCATGAGCTCCGTCTCTAATGACCTCGTTGTCGACGGGACGTTAAACACTAACCACCACCACCACCTCTGACACATTTTTTGACTTTGAAAAAAGAAACAAAACATAAACACGCACAGTATTTTCATAAAAAGCTAATGTAATTTACAGTAATAATCATGGTTATAGACTATTACAGAGCAATGAATATACAGCTCTGAAAAAGCTGAAATATACAAATCGAGCCCTCATTTACTTTTTTCGGATCAGCAACAATTAGATGAGGGCGTTGAATTTTTTCATTGACATCCTCTACTGGGTTCATTGCATGGCAATAAAGACATAAAAAGAAATGTCTTGGATTCTAACACTGACTCAGGGTAGCCTGCACATTTGTAACATGCTCTGTTTTGTCCTCTGCAGAAAATGGATCAAAAAACTCTAGAATTTCTTCAAAGTTTTTGGTGGTGGGGGGTGGGGGGGGGGGGGGGGGGGGTGTGAGTATTATGTGCCTCAGCGATACAAATAGCCATACTGTAGGTGCAACCACAATGGAGGGGTGTCTGTTGAGAGGCCAGACAGCAGCAACCTTTTCAGCAGTTGCTGGGGCAACAGTCTGGATGACTGACTGATCTGGCCTTGTAACATTAACCAAAATGGCCTTGCTGGCTGGTACTGCGAATGGCTGGAAACGAGGGGAAACTACAGCCGTAAATTTTCCCAAGAGCATGCAGCTTTACTGTATCGTTAAACGATGATGGTGACCTCCTGGGAAAAATATTCCGGAGATAAAATAGTCCCCCATTCGGACCACCGGGTGGGGACTACTCAGGAGGACATCATTACCAGGAGAAAAAAATTACTGAACTATCAGTTTTATAAGTCATGGCTGCAAAAAACTGACATGAATTCTTTACAGACGAATGGAAAAACTGGTAGAAGACGATCTTGGGAAGATCAGATGGATTCCATAGAAATATTGGGACACGTGAGGCAATATTGACCCTACAACTTGTCTAAGAAGATAGATTAAGGAAGCAAAAACTATGTTTCTAATATTTGTGGACTTAGAGAAAGCTTTTGACAGTGTTAACTGGAATACTCTCTTTCAAATTCTGAAGGTGGCATGGGTCAAATACGGGGAGTGAAAGACTATTTACAATTTGTACTGAAACCAGATGGCAGTTATAAGAGCCAAGGGGCACACAAGGAAAGCAGTGGTTAAGAAAGGAGTGAGACAGAGTTGTAGCCTATCCCCGATATTATTCAATCTATACATTGAGCAAACGGTGAAGGAAACAAAAGAGAAATTTGGAGTAGGATTTTAAATCCATGCAGAAGAAATGAAAACTTTGAGGTTTACCGATGACATTGTAATTCTGTCAGAGACAGCAAAGGAGTTCAACAGAATGGACAGTGTCTTGAAAGGAGGCTATAAGATGAACATCAACAAAAGCAAAACGAGGCTAATGCAATGTAGTCTAACTAAATCTGGTGATGCTGAGTGAATTAGAGACACTTAAAGTTGTAGACGAGTTCTGCTATTTGAGGAGCAAAATAACTGATGATTGTAGAAGTAGAGAGGATATAAAATGTAGACTGGCAATGGCAAGAAAAGGTTTCTGAAGAATAGAAATTTGTTAACATCGATTATAGATTTAAGTGTCAGTGTACTTTTCTCAAAGTATTTGTATGGAGTGTCACCATATATGGATGTGAAACGTGGGCAATAAAGATGAGAAGAGACTAGAAGCTTTTGAAATGTGATGCTACTAAAGAATGTTGAAGATTAGGTAGGTGGATCATGCAACTAATGATGAGGTACTGAATAGAATTGAGGAGAAGAGGAACTTGTGGCACAACTTATCTAGAAGAAGGGATCGGTTGGTAGGTCATGTTCTAAGGCATCAAGGGATCACCAATTTAGTATTGGAGGGCAGCGTGGAGGGTAAAAATCGTAGAGGGAGACCAAGAGATGAATACACTAAGCAGATTCAGAAGGATGTAGGGTGCAGTAGTTACTTGGAAATGAAGAAGCTTGCACAGGATAGAATAGCACGGAGAGCTGCATCAAACCAGTCTCTGGACTGAAGACAACAACAACAACAACAACAACAACAAGATACTAGAAGCTCGCTTAGTCCATCAAGTCGGGCAAAGGGGTCCTAGTCGAGCTTGGTCGTTGGCGCTCTCACAGTGTATGCTTCTGAAAAGTCCCATCCTTTTGTTGAATTCCCTTACAGTGTTTACCAAGCGAGGTGGAGCAGTGGTTGGCACACTGGACTCGCATTCAGGAGGCCGACGGTTCAATCCTGTCTCCGGCCATCCTGATTTAGGTTTTCCGTGATTTCCCTAAATCGTTTCAGGCAAGTGCCGGGATGGTTCCTTTGAAAGGGCACGGCCGATTTCCTTCTGTATCCTTCCCTAATCAGAGCTTGCGCTCCGTCTCTAATGACCTCGTTGTCGACGGGACGTTAAACACTAATCTCCTCCTCCTCCTCCTCCTTACAGTGTTTATTAAGGCCTTGGCTAAACCCATAATATCCCTCATAGACATAAGATGGCGGAGACTGTCTACAACTGTGAAGTCTAAACTATGAGCATTGCAGTGCACATAATGTGCTTGTGGTTGTATATCCAAAACTAACTTCTGTTTTAGTCCTTTGAGCATACCTCTCATATTCAAGGCACCATTATAGCACTGTGCTCTTAAGTTATCCATTGACAAATCAAGATGAACAAAAGCGTCTTTTAAAATACTGAACAGAGTTTATGATTCAGTATTGGGGGTCTTGTATAAGCCAATAAAGTCTTCGTTGATGATTAAGGAATCATCAACAGTACGACACCTGTTTTTGAATTGAAGGATCACTTGCTTCATCAACCATAATAGAAAAATGTTCAGTCTTCTTGAGTAAAGCCAATGCAGACTTTCCTAGTAGACCAGTGGTCTCATTTTGAATATCGTGACGGGGTCAGGGATTTTCTCTGCCTCGTCATGACTGGGTGTTGTGTGATGTCCTTAGGTTTGTTAGGTTTAAGTAGTTCTAAGTTCTAGGGGACTGATGACCATAGATGTTAAGTCCCATAGTGCTCAGAGCCATTTGAACCATTTTTTTCAATATCGTGGGACATCCACTTACACCCCTAACGCCCTAACCAATCTTTAAACTCAGTTATGTCATTCTTTTGGAGTTCCAACAATAGAAAAAAATTTGAGTTTACGTCTTCATGCACTCCTATAACTAGTCCTTGTCGGCATAGAAATTGCATGGTAGTAAAAATTGTCTCAAGAACTAAATGGCTTTCTTCATATAACTATCTAACTGTTCATTCAATTGGGAGGCCACATTTCAGTTAGTGATAGAATTTAGTTCCAGCACACCCACCTTCTTTATGCATAAACATATTTTCATGATTTTTTTTTTTTTTTTAGAAAAAAAAAGAAAATTTTAATAGATTTTTAGCATATCCCTCTTTGCAGGTTTTGCAAAAAACTTTTTCGGTAGACGCTTCATATTCTAGCCATGTATATTTGATCAACCAAGACTTCTGAAATGATCTTCCCTTACTGGATTGCCGAGGTTTCGGCTGTGAACGGTTCTCGCCTGAAGACGATGAAGCAATTGATGACACAATAATTGTTGGAGGTTGACTTGCAGTATTATCAACTTCCAAGCGGACCTTTTTGGTAACAAATTTATCCATTGCAAACTTAATTCACAATACACTAAGAGACTAAAGTAAACAAATAAAATATAGTCGTATAAAATAGTCCATTAGACACTAAAGTCAGAACACTAAACATGTCTGCGACATGCACTGAACAAAACTATCCACACTGAATGACTGCGGCAGCAGGGTGGGCTTTATACATTCACAACGTCGTAATATCTCAAAGTGTCAAGGTGACACAAGGCAGAGGGTTCCAGGCGCTTCTGCTCCAGTCCTTCTGATGCACCATGGTCGCAGTGCTGTCCAGCTGGCACCAGACTTTACCCGAAGGTTCGCGCACCAGTACAAGTTCTAAGTGTGCCCACGGCACCATAACACTATCATGATTCACACCACTCATTTTCAGTTAACTTGCTTACTACCATAATAATTATTTGTTTTAACTCATTATTGGGGGGGCTCTGCCTCATGCACATGACAGACATTTCCGGCTGATTGGACCGGAATGCAATCTATCCTTTTCCTTGTATTGTTGACATTCCAATGTGGAGTTTCCATTGTTTGATTTTTTACCCTCTTTTTATCCTTGTATTCTGTTGGCATTATTTACTGTGACTAGGTAGTTACCTCATTTTTAATATGAAATATTTCAGTTGTGATTAGATGCGCATATACTTATATGTCTATCTATCACTTACTTTGTATACAAAGCTCTGGTTGAGAATTACAAATTATTTAGTAATAAAAGAGACAACTCGCTGAAAGGCACAAGTGCTACGTCATTAATAGGTACACAAACAGATGGTACAGAGCTTTGCTAGCTTTCAGAATGCTCTTCCTTCAAGTTTGTGTACTTGAAAAAGGAAGTGCATTCGGAAAGCTAGCAAAGCTCTGTATCTTCTGTTTGTGTACCTATCAACAATGCAGCAATTCTGCCTTTCGGAGAGTTGTCTTCTCTATTCCTACATAAATTGTGTTACTTTAAATGAGAATGTTTACACTAGCACATAAGATGCAAGGAATGACACCTCACGCGTGTCTGTATGCACATGCTTTATCTTTAACTTTATGTAGGACTCTTGATCCTGTTCCACTCATGATTTACAATGTTTCGTGTGGCTGGGCAAGTCAGTTCAGTTTTACTAAATGGTGTGTCAGTTAAAATTTCACAATTAGATTTATGTGTACTTATGTATGTGGATATTACTTACCTGAGTTTTAAATCCTTGATTTTATTTGATTATTACTTTTATATTCATGTATTCATCTGTTGCAATTGTCCTTTGTTTGTATAAATTCTGCAAACTGTATGATATTGACTCTACACACTAATATCATTATATTCTCAAGCACACCCTCTTTATATGTTTACATCTTTGTCATTTTACCACCACTGTGATCCATCCACCACATTGTCTACATGAGTATTTTACTTCTTATTATTGTAGTAACTAAATGATAAGTGCTCCCATGATGTGGCAAACAGTGGGAAGACTTATACCTCCATATTGTATTTGAATTCAGACTGCTGGGAACTATGTTGCAGTGTGACATGACTTATTGTTGCAGATCGAAAATTTTTTCAGGTGACTGTCAACAGTGTCGATACACTTGGAGAAGTGCACGGTCCACACTTTTCTGTCTTACAATATATTTTGTGAATAAATATATTGTAAGGCAACAAAGTGTGTATCATGCATTTCCCCAAGAAATGTTGTAGAGTGAGTTTAAACATCCCAGAATGCTTGACAATATGTCAAAACTGCAACCAGAATAAATAAAAGTTTTTAACAGCCAAATTTGGAATGTTTGCATTCAATAATCATGCCAAAACTGTAGACCTAATCCTCATCAATACTCTACAGTAGATTTAGTCAAACTGGAATGACAGTTCATTGCTATACATCCAATCACATAAGTGCAGTTGGATCAGAACAACTGGAAATTGCTGCATGCAGCCAAATATATACCACAACTAAGTAATCTGCCAGAAAAACAATCTCAACTACTACAATTTTCTTTCCTCCTTTTTAAAAAAAATTCATACTTGTGTAAAACTAATGTAGAAATCTGCATAAAATTTTAGTTCACTTTTTCTTTTTAATCACAAAAATAAGGTACAGCCAGTCTGTTATTTGCATTTTTACAAAAATGGTTCCATAAATCTGAAACAAGACATTATCATCTCACTTTCAAAATTAAAAAATCTTTAACATTTCCAGCTGTCTCTTACAGTAATTTGCTGTTTTATCTGTATAATAAACTGTTTTGCTTCTAGTCATACATATTTCCCTGACAAAAGTTTCTCATACCTAATCTTAAACAGAAGTCATACAGTTTACAATTTCACTAATAGAATAGTCATTATGAACAAACATTCCACACTACATTATTCTTTTACACACATTACCTACAGCATATAATTCCATTCCCATTGAAAAACAAAAAGCTATTCTTTCGAATACTTTCCGCTATTCTTGTTTTAAACAGATCTATTCTTTTTTCCCCTACATTACTTCTTTTACTATATTTCAATAAGTGCTTTCATAATTTACTCCCACAATGCAGTCAAAAATTACTGTTACTTCTATAAAAAAAAGTCCTGTAGGTTATCAGAACAAAGTGTTCCCTGACAAAATGTACATGTAGTTGAAATATCATCAGGTAATTCTAATCTGCAGTTTCGTTGCCAATTTTGTTGTGAGGCTTCTGTGGATTTTCTCAAAAGTCTTCAGTTAGTTTCTGCTTCCTTCTATGTGTGTTGTCACAGCTGATCCTCTCTCTTCTGTTCGTAATAACTACTCTCTTAATAGGGCATGAAATACTTAAATCAATAAATATCTGTAAGCATCCCAATGGTGGTCTTCATCACTGTGTCTGAAATACAGAGAGTTCTTTAAATGTTTTAAAAGTCAGCAGAAGAAACTTGTGTTGAAATTCTCCTTCCAGACTATGAATCAAAAGGACATTGTGTGTAACAAGTTGCCTGCTGAATACCTGATGAAACAATTAATTGTGCTCAGCTATAACTGCTATTTTCAGGGTGGTGGACATGTACCTGATGGGTCTGCAGATCCATGAACATGCTAATAAGCAAAGTCAACACTGTTCAGGTGGAACGCGCCGCAAGCTTAGCTTTGCAATGGCAATGGTGGGTGGTCCTTGTGTTGTATTGATGGATGAGCCGAGTACCGGTATGGACCCTCGCTCAAAGAGATTTCTCTGGGATACAATCCTTGCTAGTTTTCAGGTCAGTGCAGATATTTTTGCTACATAATCATGTGTTATTTAGGTGTGAATGTAGAATAGTTTGAATGATGGATGCTAGGTGTGATAAACAATATTATGCGCATCAAATAGATGGCATTGTATTCCATTTCAGTTCAGTACTGACACTTTCCTTCCTCAAAGGAAATTTATAATCTGGATAGATGCGATGAGGAATTGATTTAGAAAATGTAGTGAATGTTATAAAGTTCAGGGTTAACAACTTGAACACCATATCAAACTTTTCTTCTAGAGTACTAGAAGAGTGAGCACATAAATTTAATTTCTATTTCACTGTGTTGCACTTGCCTCCACTTTAAGAATAATGATTATGTGTTAGAGAATGTTAGATAATTGAGAAATTTTCTGTTCTCAGGGGACCAGAGGTGCAATCCTCACAACACATTCCATGGAAGAGGCAGATGCTCTTTGTTCAAGAGTTGGTATAATGGTCAAAGGAGAACTGAGGTAAATGAAAGCAAATATCATTTTCTAATTTTTTGTAAAGAATCATTCCATGTAAATTTTAAGTTGTTGGGAATTACTTTTTATGTCCCTCTTAATGACTGTCATAATTCTCTGACTGAAAACATTTGTGATCATTCTTAAACACACACAGAAAACTGCTTACACAGATCAGTTTGGTTATAAAACAGTTGTCAAGTGGTAAAAAAAGGCTTTGTGCTGTGGATTTCCTTTAATGTCAGCCTTTGTTTGTATTCAGTAACAATATGAAACAGAATAGATTGCCATCTTTCCACATGCAGGAGATATAAAGTGATGCACAGGCACATATCTGAAGAATATTGATATGGAAGTCACCGAGACCAATGCACCAGTATCAAAAAGAAAAGTCAGTGGAATGTTTTGCTCTGCCACATGTCATCATCATAATCATAATCATCATCATCATCATCATCGCCATTTAACAGTTCCAGTTTCCCAGGTGCTGGTAATGAGCCTCTTCCACTTCATCCTGTCCAAATACACCTGTTGACGAAGTACATCATCCACTGTCCATCCTTTGGTCACTGTTGTTGTTGTTGTTGTTGTTGTTGTTGTTGTCTTCAGTCTTGAGACTGGTTTGATGCAGCTCTCCATGCTACTCTATCCTGTGCAATCTTCTTCATCTCCCAGTACCTACTGCAGCCTACATCCTTCTGAATCTGCTTAGTGTATTCATCTCTTGGTCTCCCTCTACGATTTTTACCCTCCACGCTGCCCTCCAATGCTAAATTTGTGATCCCTTGATGCCTCAAAACATGTCCTACCAAACGATCCCTTCTTCTAGTCAAGTTGTGCCACAAACTTCTATTCTCCCCAATCCTATTCAATACCTCCTCATTAGTTACGTGATCTACCCACCTTATCTTCAGCATTCTTCTGTAGCACCACATTTCGAAAGCTTCTATTCTCTTCTTGTCCAAACTAGTTATCGTCCATGTTTCACTTCCATACATGGCTACACTCCATACAAATACTTTCAGAAACGACTTCCTGACACTTAAATCTATACTCGATGTTAACAAATTTCTCTTCTTCAGAAACGATTTCCTTGCCATTGCCAGTCTACATTTTATATCCTCTCTACTTCAACCATCATGAGTTATTTTACTCCCTAAATAGCAAAACTCCTTTACTACTTTAAGTGTCTCATTTCCTAATCTAATTCCCTCAGCATCACCCGATTTAATTTGACTACATTCCATTATCCTCGTTTTGCTTTTGTTGATGTTCATCTTATATCCTCCTTTCAAGACACTGTCCATTCCGTTCAACTGCTCTTCCAAGTCCTTTGCTGTCTCTGACAGAATTACAATGTCATCGGCAAACCTCAAAGTTTTTACTTCTTCTCCATGAATTTTAATACCTACTCCGAATTTTTCTTTTGTTTCCTTTACTGCTTGCTCAATATACAGATTGAATAAGATCGGGGAGAGGCTACAACCCTGTCTCACTCCTTTCCCAACCACTGCTTCCCTTTCATGCCCCTTGACTCTTATAACTGCCATCTGGTTTCTGTGCAAATTGTAAATAGCCTTTCGCTCCCTGTATTTTACCCCTGCCACCTTCAGAATTTGAAAGAGAGTATTCCAGTTAACATCTTTGGTCACTAGATCAGCCTTAATCAAGTCCAGCCATCAGGTTCGAGGTGTTCCTTGCGGTCTTTTCCCATCCACCTGTCCTTCCAAATTTATTTTGGCTGTTGTAGTTGGCTCCATTCTCATGCTCTGCCACATGTACTAAAATTTATTATGCCACCAGCACTTGAGCACTGCTGAAAATGTTACATCACTCACCCTCACAATGTGGACATTCCTATTTGGCATCCAAAGAAAAACAGTCTTGGTAGCTGAGAAACAAAGTGTATTGCCACAAAAAGTGCCTAATACTAGTCCAGGATTGCAGAGAATGAGACCAGATGGCCATGCCCTAGTCAAGTATTGCAAAGAATGAGGCCAGTTAGAATGACTACACACAATATGTTTACCACTTTTGACTCTGCAACAGAAACCCACTGTGCTCCTCACAACTCTGAGCCACATGTAAGATGAAGTTTGCTTTAAAAGTTTGTTACATCACTTGCAATATTTCAAATGCAAATATGATTTGTAGCCCTTCAGCCAGGAAGGAAGGAACCAACTGTCTTAAAGCTTGTGTGCAGATCACCTTATCCATGGGAAGTGAATCACATCATTGTGAATTAAATTTTCACATATGTACATTTTTGACCCAACTCCTGCAATTCTGCAGTCCAAACTGTATGGTTTACATTATCAATCTTGTAATATTGTAAAAATTTAATCCTTGCTGCTACCACATGCATGTTTTTAATGGTTTTTTGGTAGAATACAAGGGAAATGCACTCAATTTACAAAGGAGATTGTACAAATCATTTGTGTAATCCATCCTAGAATATTGCTGAAGTGTATGGGACCCATACCAGATAGGACTAACAAGTGATACTGAACTTATGCAGAGAAGGGTAACATGAGTGGTCACAGGTTTATTTGACCCATGGGAGAGTGTCACAGAAATGTGGAAAGAAGTAAACTGGCAGATTCTTGAAGATAGACTTGTAGAATCCCAAGAAAGCCTACTTAAAGTTGAATGATAACTCCCACAGGTATCGTGAACAAAAGATGAGATGAATTACAGCATGCACAGAGGTATTTAAATAGTCATTCTTCCTGTTCTCCATGTGTGACTGGAATTGGGGAAAAAACCCTAATAACTGTTACAATGAGATGTGCTCTGTGCCATGCACTCCAAGATAGGACTCAGTGGATCAAAACTGTGACCAGCTTATTGCTACTATTGTAACTCACACTCACAGCAGGCCACAAAAGTTTATTGAACATAAATAACTGATATAACAAAAACTTAAATTGTCAGTTAGTCCATGAAACAAACAGTAATAGTTCTTGGCAAAGTATTAATCTAAGCCACGAATAGAAATTAATGTGAAAGAGATCCAGAGAATTCCAACCACGACATAGTCCAATATAAGTACTTCATAATAAAAGTCCTATCTAGGCTAGTGATGGTAGAGACCACAAGTTCAATATTTTCAGCTCTATACACACAGTAAAGAGTTCTGGCATTCAGAGTCCATAGGAAGAGGGAAAATATATAACAGCAACTGACTGCAGGGCAGCCTTACATTTGGCTCACTACAAAAGCTCATGTGATGGGCCTAAGAAGTTGGTCATATTCCTGAGACAGATGCACATGCTGGACATGTATGACATTACACTTTGATACGTCTATATCACCAATTTGTATGTCATGAGGGGTTATTAAAATTTCCTTCTATGACATGTTTTAACTAGTTTCATTCCAGTATATTGATAGTTTAGTTAACATGCCAATAAAATACTGATGAAATTATTGTAATTTAAAGGTGCATTGGTTCAACGCAACACCTTAAGAACCTATATGGTGCTGGGTACACACTAGAAATGAAGCTGCGTGGTGGGGACCGCACACCGACGACACCGTCTTCAGACAGGCACAGCGACCTCAGAGAATTTGTCAATGGGCTTTTCCCTGATGCATCTCTGGAGGAAAGCTTTGCTGATAGGCTGGTGTTTAGTGTACCACAGCATGCCGTCACATCCCTTGCTGAGTGCTTCACACAGCTTGAAAAAGGTGAGAGAGTGACACTTTCTTCAGGAACATGGTAGACGTTTATCTAAAAGAGTTTCTATCACATGGTGTTGTAGTGAAATTTAGATTCCATACAAAATCATGTAAGTATTCAAATAGTGTGTGTTACAAAAAATTATTATATTCTTTGAACGTTAGCAATTGGAAGTTAAGTCACAAAAGGCAGTAAACTTATGCATCACATGTGGCATTTGTAATTTCAATAATTATATCTCCCAATAAAAATTGCTACTAATTAGTGACCATGTGTCTAACTCAGAACTGGTCACTGCATTACTTTACTTGTAACACCTGTTCTTATTTTGGAGCATTTGATATAGAGCAGCACACTACAACACTATTCAGCTGTAACAGTCATTTGAAGAAAATGGCTTGAAAATTACTCTTGCAGACAAACTTTAAAAATATCTAAACTTGGAAGATACACTACTTGCTCTTGTGGTTATGTGGACAGTTGTTTATTAATCAGAAGATCATGTTAGAATGATATTAAGACATGCTATTGTAATATTAAATAAGAAGCAATTTCAAAAATGGTTCAAATGGCTCTGAGCACTATGGGACTCAACTGCTGTGGTCATCAGTCCCCTAGAACTTAGAACTACTTAAACCTAACTAACCTAAGGACATCACACACACCCATGCCCGAGGCAGGATTCGAACCTGCGACCGTAGCAGCAGCGCGGATCCGGACTGGAGCGCTTAGAACCGCACGGCCACCGCGGCCGGCGAGAAGCAATTTCCTAATGTTCTGTAAAATATTATTTATTTGGACTTGAACTGGCTTTTGACTCCCTAAGCTATCATCAGATTACAACCAAATGTCACAAATGCATACCAAATGTGAGAGTTGCATAGGTATTACTTCTATAGAAGATACGAAAAGTGATTTCTCTGACAGTGTTCACAAGGAAGTATTACATTTGTATGTCACATAGGAAGAACCTACGACTGAAAACGAAAAAAAGGAGATTTTTGTATGGATATCATTCCATTTAAAACAGATGGAAAATCAAGTTGAACTTATAATTGTAATCTAATATATGCATAACTGGAACTTAAGTTAACAGAGGGAAGAAAAGAAAGGAAATTTATTTTGGTCATTTAACATCAAGCTCGCATCCTGTATCATATGTTTATTATCTTCAAGTATATCCAGTGGGACAATCTTTCTGTTTCTTAACAGTATGTAAAATTTCACAAACTACACCATATACATCAATTTCTGTCAAAAGATGTTCAGCAAACGGTTGAATCTGTCTTTCCTAGTACCCAGCTTCTTTCATGTTCTGATAACTTAACTGCCACAGGTCTGCCTAGCTGACTTAGTTATACTTTCTACAGTGCTTGCACGTGATTTTATTCACGTCACTCTCTGACAAAGATTGAAATTTGTTTTTACCCTTGAATAAAAAAGTTGAGATGCTTTTGGTACTGTAAAATGCAGCTGTTGTTGTGTGACTCCTATTGTGAAGATAAAAAAATTAAAGAAGAGCCTCCCAGCTCCATTGTGATGTGACTTATCATGGTGGGAATCCTAAAGTTGTTGTTATGTATCTAGTTGTCTAGTGGTACCAGCCCATAAACTCATTATCCACACACTTGACTCAGTATTTAATTTTTGCAACTCAGTGACTTATTTTGTAAGAAAAACATGTTCAGAATTGTCCATGAAAATTTCATTTCGTATAGGATTAAGAGAAGAAAACTATAACTAGGTCATCAGAATCTATAGTACATGTTTTTAAACTAGAAATAAATGTATTTCACACATATTTGAGAAGCACATAGTATGTAACATAATCCTGCAAGATTAGTTAAGATTTGTGCAAAAGATCTACACTCCTGGAAATGGAAAAAAGAACACATTGACACCGGTGTGTCAGACCCACCATACTTGCTCCGGACACTGCGAGAGGGCTGTACAAGCAATGATCACACGCACGGCACAGCGGACACACCAGGAACCGCGGTGTTGGCCGTCGAATGGCGCTAGCTGCGCAGCATTTGTGCACCGCCGCCGTCAGTGTCAGCCAGTTTGCCGTGGCATACGGAGCTCCGTCGCAGTCTTTAACACTGGTAGCATGCCGCGACAGCGTGGACGTGAACCGTATGTGCAGTTGACGGACTTTGAGCGAGGGCGTATAGTGGGCATGCGGGAGGCCGGGTGGACGTACCGCCGAATTGCTCAACACGTGGGGCGTGAGGTCTCCACAGTACATCGATGTTGTCGCCAGTGGTCGGCGGAAGGTGCACGTGCCCGTCGACCTGGGACCGGACCACAGCGACGCACGGATGCACGCCAAGACCGTAGGATCCTACGCAGTGCCGTAGGGGACCGCACCGCCACTTCCCAGCAAATTAGGGACACTGTTGCTCCTGGGGTATCGGCGAGGACCATTCGCAACCGTCTCCATGAAGCTGGGCTACGGTCCCGCACACCGTTAGGCCGTCTTCCGCTCACGCCCCAACATCGTGCAGCCCGCCTCCAGTGGTGTCGCGACAGGCGTGAATGGAGGGACGAATGGAGACGTGTCATCTTCAGCGATGAGAGTCGCTTCTGCCTTGGTGCCAATGATGGTTGTATGCGTGTTTGGCGCCGTGCAGGTGAGCGCCACAATCAGGATTGCATACGACCGAGGCACACAGGGCCAACACCCGGCATCATGGTGTGGGGAGCGATCTCCTACACTGGCCGTACACCACTGGTGATCGTCGAGGGGACACTGAATAGTGCACGGTACATCCAAACCGTCATCGAACCCATCGTTCTACCATTCCTAGACCGGCAAGGGAACTTGCTGTTCCAACAGGACAATGCATGTATCCCGTGCCACCCAACGTGCTCTAGAAGGTGTAAGTCAACTACCCTGGCCAGCAAGATCTCCGGATCTGTCCCCCATTGAGCATGTTTGGGACTGGATGAAGCGTCGTCTCACGCGGTCTGCACGTCCAGCACGAACGCTGGTCCAACTGAGGCGCCAGGTGGAAATGGCATGGCAAGCCGTTCCACAGGACTACATCCAGCATCTCTACGATCGTCTCCATGGGAGAATAGCAGCCTGCATTGCTGCGAAAGGTGGATATACACTGTACTAGTGCCGACATTGTGCATGCTCTGTTGCCTGTGTCTATGTGCCTGTGGTTCTGTCAGTGTGATCATGTGATGTATCTGACCCCAGGAATGTGTCAATAAAGTTTCCCCTTCCTGGGACAATGAATTCACGGTGTTCTTATTTCAATTTCCAGGAGTGTATTTATGTTTTTACACATTCATCAGTGAGAATATTTGTAAATAAAGTTATGATGTCAAGTGAACAAATTTAGAAGTTGGTGAGGCTTCTATTTCTTTAATTTTATCAACAAGACCTTTGGAGTTTGACACCAAACTTTGGTTTGAAATTTGTGTTCTTTGTAACGATGTAATCAAGCTATCTCACTACTTAGTAACAAGGAACAACTGAATTTAATTTTGATGTCATGTTCTGCCAAGCACTGACAGAAAATTCAATACATGTCAGCTTGCTTTGACAATAAAACGTAGTTAAAAGTTAAGACAAAATCATTATAAAACATTAGCGAATTCATATACACAGACATATAATTGTTTGCAGGATAGGTTCTCAAGGATTATTTCGTTGTCTGCATTATTATTTTATGTAAATATACTTACAAACAAATTACCTGATAATGATAATGCAAAAATTCACGTTTTTCATTTGTTTCACAATACACATAAATTATGATATGAGATCCTTAAGCTTCATCATTACCTCATCAACTTAGCCAATCAAATCACAAAAACTTCCTGCCATGACTCAAATTCGCAACTTTCTCAAGTAACTGATCACATCTCTATACAGTTTTATTTATTTTGAGCATGAAGTAACATAGGCATTTTGTGCATCCACTTGATTTAAAATGTGAAACTAGTAGTAAACTCTTTAGACAAAATATTAACCACCAAGGGAAAAGATCATACTGGTTGCTTTTGAGTGCTGCAGGTGGTATAGAACTGGCACCAGACAGTCATAGACGTATGACAGAATGGCAGAAAGAATGTACCATTCCCTACAGTATTAGCATCCATGGAACCCCTGAACGACTGTACAGCAACTGTTCATCAGGGATGAAACTGTTCAGTGTATGGACAAAGCAGCATTTAAAGGATCTAGGAATATCTATGATAAAGAGGAAGGATTGGTGCATGGCAAAACACTGGTTGTTACTGAAACCTAGGATAATTTTAGACTTGACACAGTGTGAAAACTGTTCACTTCAGACTGTAGTTTTGAGAATGTATTTTTAGCATTTTAAGTGAGCACCATACTGATGGATCCAAATGGAGGACATTATTGGCTGGTTTACCATTTCTTCCACCTGTCTCTTCAGAAACTGCCTGCCTAGTGTGTTTACTGTATTTGATGCTGAACACTCTGTGATTCATAAAACTTTGGATCAGATGAAACAGGATCATGGTTTGAAATTTCTGATCAATTCTGACTCACTTAGTGTTCTGGAGACCAATCCAGCAGATAAAACCATCCACAACATACAAGATGCCATTCTCCAGTATCAAGTACAACAAAAGGAGGTATCATTCAGCTGAGTACCAGGTATTATAAACCTCTATTCCCTGCCGGCCGCGGTGGCTGAACGGTTCTAGGCGCTTAAGTCTGGAACCGCACGACTGCTACGATTCCAGGTTCGAATCCTGCCTCGGGCATGAATGTGTGTGAAGTCTTTAGGTTAATTAGAAGTTCTAGGGGACTGATGACCTCAGATGTTAAGTCCCATAGTGCTCAGAGCCATTTGAATCTCTATTCCTTCTAAAAATCATCAGTTATTGCCATGCACTTTACTAGGAATACCATCTCAAGTACAGTGCAGCCATTATGAGCAAGAAGGAAGTTTGATATAGTAATTAAAATAATCTGCTCATTTGATTATTGTAGCTCCTTGCTGATAACATAGCTCATTGGAAACATGACTAACAGGAAACAATATCTAGGTGGTACGATTGGGTTCTCTGCATGACGTTTGAATATTCAGCATTTTCTTCCTAATTTCCTTTAGTGTCTTCATTCCAGATGTCAATGTAATGTTATAAATTACTCTCCATTCTGCTACAATCAACTCATTACTTCAACAGACAGTGACTTATTCATGTCGCTATGAAAATATGATTTGACAACAACTTCGTAATGACTGACTCAAAGAAGAACAAAGATAATACAAACAGTCTCAGCCAAGTGTTCTCACAAAGTATGATGAAGTACTAAACTTTACATTCAAAGATATTAATACACAATTAGTTCTTGTAAAAATTACTGTCAAATTATTTTTCAGAATAAATTATAAAATGACATTCATATTTTCAAATATGATCACAAATTTGAATTAAATTGGATATGAAAAATAATTATGTTTCCTGAAAATAAATCCTAATTGAATGTCAAATTTATAAAATTTCTGTTTATAAAAATATAAGATTAACTTATATTATCAGAATTACAATAAATACAAAGTTAAGATTTTGATTCCATTGGATCGTTTCATTAATTTAAAGGAAGTTCCATATTCTCCAGTCTGTGACAAAAATAGGTGCACTGATCAGCTCCATTACACATGGCACATGGGGCTTCATGGGAATGAATTAGTTGATACCACAGCCAAGGAGGCGTGTACCATTCTGGATGTAATCTGCTGTCCTATCCCAGCACACGCCATGATGTCATTGCTGAGAAAGTCTGTCATGTGCCTTTGTGGAGGAAGAGTGATTCCATTGATGGATAACAAGCTGTGATCAATAAAAGGAACTATAAGGCTGTCGCATGCCTCACTCCAGCCTTGTAGAAGTGATGTAATCTGCTTAACACCTGTTCAAGTAGGACACAGCCGCATGATGCACTGATTACAATTTGCCATATTATAACTCAATGTCTTTTATATAAATGATAAAAAGGATATAAGCTGGTTTATTAGCAGGCCTGTACTCAATTTGAGAGGACTTGTACATAATAACTGTCAAAAAAATCGATTTTTTAAATTTTTGTCGTAAATAATTCTCTATAGTTTTCTAAATGAGAAAAAGTTTACTTCCAGGAAAATGGGCCTCAGAAAGTACCAAAATTAGAGGAATGTAAAAGTGGCTGCACACACCACAACATCCCCATGGCACACATTCAGCCCTGTTAAAAATAAACTTTTGCTCTCATTTGTTTCATTTTTATGACTTTTTAGTCCCTTAAGTTGGGTAATCTGCAAAAGCTTTACGGTAGCTTATCTCTTGTTTATACAGTGAGTTTAGTCATTATTTGCTGTTGTTTTGGTGCAGGTATTTTGTTTACATTGAAGTAATTGTGTGTGTGAGTTTCTTATTCCACTTCAAAGCAATGCGAAGAATTAAGAGGTTTGGTGTTAAACAATGTAAATTTTTTGGAAATCGGTTCACCAAATGGATTAACTCTGCTAATACTGAAATACAACGTGATACAACATTTGAATCGTCCAAGTGCTTCAAAGCTAAAAGTGAAGTATTTGGACAATGGGCTTGACAGTATTAATGCTGATAATAGACACTATTGATTCAGGTTGTTATTGTTGAACTCTATGCTCTATCTGAACTGGTAAATAAAGCTTTGCAGTGTAAGGAATGTAGCAATAGCGGTCTGAAGGTAGTTGAGGATATATGTTCTAGAAGAGGTTGAATATCAAAATTAAGAATTGTTTGCAATTTTTGTGATTTAAATGAATATGGTTATTCTTGTGATGTAACTAAACAGAGTGTATAACACAAATATTAAACATGCTTATGCTGTGAGATGTATAGGCAAAGGGCACAGAAGTGCACAAATTTTCTTTGCTCTTATCGACTTACCACCCCTTAAAAGGTTTGACGGGTACAATAAAATTATTCTACAGTCTTTAGAAGAAGTAGCAAATGATAGTATGAAAAATGCTGTTCGAGGAAAGTGTAGACATGAATGACAGCAATACATGTATGTCTGCAGCCCTGGATGCATCCTGACAACAAAGAGGCCATAGGTACCTAAATGATTTAGTGACAGCTACCTTCTTGGAGAACGGTAAAGTCATTGATGTAGAATGTATGGCCAAGTAAATCATAAATGTTTGATTAATTTTAGTGGTTATTGTGGAGTGATGGAATCTGAAGGTGTTGTGAAGTTATTTCACAAGTCAGTGAAGAAATGTGGTGTGATATATACATCTTATCTAGGAGGTGGAGAATCAAATGGGTACCAAGAAGTTAATGAATCCAAACCTTATGCTGACACAAAAATTGAAAAAAGTGGAATGTGTTGGACGTGTCCACAAAAGGTTAGGGACAAGACTGAGGAACTTGAAGAGGAGTTTGAAGCAAAAGAAATTAGTGGATGTGGTTGGCTTACAGGTGAAGAAATAGACAGGCTGCAGTATTAAGGACAAGTGATGAGACAAAATAAAAATGACCTTGAGGGAATGAAAAAGGCAGTATGGGCTACCTTCTTTCATAAATCCTCCACAGATAACAACCCATGCCATGCACTCTCTGCCCACCTGGCAATGATTCATGGTGTGACTCTTAACTCAAGATGAGAATTACAACCATAAACATTCTTTGCCATTCACTATAATGGAAGTTATATATAGGGATCTTATGGCTAGATTATTAGAGAAATGTTTACATGGTAGGACTTGAAATCCAAATGAAAGTTTCAACAATTGTATATAGGAACAGATACCAAAAACAGTTCTAATAGGACTAAATATTTTAAAAATAGGTGTGCTAGATGCTGTTCTATGTTTCAATAATGGTGCAGTGTCAAAGCTTAATATTGTGAAACTGATGGGAGTGCATAGAGCTCTAATAGCCATTGACCGAAGAAGATTCTTCGAAGCAGAAAAATCAGTGTTGGAAACTACAAAAGAAGCAAGAATAAGAAGAAGGAGTATGAAAAAATGAAGGGAGGAAAAACAACACAGGAAACAAGATGAATATGGGCTTGGGATGCGTTAGTACCATGCAAGTTTAATAGAAAAAGCAAGTTTTAACTTCAACTTGACTTTCCTGAAATATTGTATACTGTCTTAAAACATTCTTAACTAAAAAGTAGATTACTCTTGTGACTTAACTTTAAAAATAAAAAAGCATTTTTGTAGAAAAACCCTAAATTCATTTACAAAATTTTTGATAATTATACTTAAAAATTTTTTGTGCCACACGTTATGACAGTACCATCTTTTCAATAGTCTGCTTTAAAGATAATAGTGTAAAGAACTTACAGGAAAAAAAATAAACCTTCTACTTTGTTTCTGTTTTGAGTAATGTGTACCTATGATGTACGTAAATAATTAGCATGGTTTATCACTTGCAACAAAAAAATACAATTAAAAAAGTGTGAGAGCAAAAGCTGTGGCTCATATACATAAATGTTCCCAAAAATTGTCTTAAGAGATGGTAAGCATTATATCGGCTCACAAATCATATTCTTTGAGTTATACAGTTTAAAAAACTGACAATTTTTTCAAGGTTTCCACTGCTATTCACAAACCAGTACCCTTAAGCTATCAAGCAAGGGATTTTAGTGTGTTTAGGAATGGTTGGCTCATCCAAATATTACATTATAATAAAAAGAAAAAGACGCACTACGAAAGAATTATCCAAATGGGATAGAAATTGATGTATACGATGTACATGTTGTGGATTTTTTTTTTTTTTTTTTTTTTGAGAGGAAGCATCATAAGTTGAGTAACTTAATAATGTGTGTCCGTAATGCAAGCAGTTATTCAGCTTGGAAATGATTGATAGTCTTCCTGTTAGGTGTCATGCCAGATTCTGTCCAATAGACATGTTAGATCATCAAAATCTCAAGTTGGTTGTAGCGCCCCATCCATAATGCTCCAAATGTTTTCGTTTGAAGAGAGATGTGGCAGCCTTGCTGGCCAAGGTAGAATTTGACAAGCATGAAGACAAGCAGTAGAAACTCTTGCTGTGTGTGAGAGGTACATTTCTGAAATGGAAGCCCAGGATGGCATGCCATGATGAGGAGCAAAATAAGGCATATAATACGATCGACACACCACTATGCAGTAACGGGGCCACAGATGACAACCAATGGAGTCCAACTATGAAATGAAATGCCACTCCAGACTGCCACTTCCTGTTGTTGGGCCTTGTGGTGGGCAACTGTCAGACTGATATCACACAGCTGTCCGGTGAATATCCAGACATGTATTTAGGTGGGAACCTCAATGGCTGTCTGAGTAGAATTGGTTTCAGTGATGGATCTTGCTTCAAACTGAACACTGATGACCAGCAAAGATGTGTCTGATTTCATTTCATAGCGCAGCCCCTTTGGCTGTCACCCACGGCACACTTACAGCACAGCTTTACGTTGTCAATATTCTATGACCTTTTTTTTCCCCTATGTGGCAAGCCATTCTGGGCTTACATTTCAGCAAGGTAATGCCTACCTGCTCATGGTGAGAGTTTCTAGTGCTTGTCTTCATGCTCAAACTGTACCTTGGCCGCCAAGGTTGTCGGATCTCTTCCCCAATTGAGAATGTTTGGAGCACTATGGGCAAGGCCCTCCAACCAACTTGGGATTTTGGTGGCCTAACACACTAATTGCTCAGAATATGGCACAATATCCCTCAGGAGGATGTCAAACAACTCTCAACCAATGCTAACCTAAATAGCTGCTTGCATAAGGGCCAGAGTGGACCAATGCATTATTTACTTGCTCATTTTGTAAAGCTCGTTATCTTGAATAAATCATCCAGTTTTTCTAAAACTGTAATCATTTGTTTGTCTATACATGTACATCATTATATACAGGGTGTTACAAAAAGGTATGGCCAAACTTTCAGGAAACATTCCTCACACACAAAGAAAGAAAATATGTTATGTGGACATGTGTCCAGAAACGCTTACTTTCCATGTTAGAGCTCATTTTATTACTTCTCTTCAAATCACATTAATCATGGAACGGAAACACACAGCAACAGAACGTACCAGCGTGACTTCAAACACTTTGTTACAGGAAATGTTCAAAATGTCCTCCCTTAGCAAGGATACATGCATCCACCGTCCGTCGCATGGAATCCCTGATGCGCTGATGCAGCCCTGGAGAATGGTGTATTGTATCACAGCCGTCCACAATACGAGCACTAAGAGTCTCTACATTTGGTACCGTGGTTGCGTAGACAAGAGCTTTCAAATGCCCCCATAAATGAAAGTCAAGAGGGTTGAGGTCAGGAGAGCGTGGAGGCCATGGAATTGGTCCACCTCCACCAATCCATCGGCGACCGAATCTGTTGTTGAGAAGCGTTCGAGCAGTTCGACTGAAATGTGCAGGAGCTCCATCGTGCATGAACCACATATTGTGTCGTACTTGTAAAGGCACATGTTCTAGCAGCACAGGTAGAGTATCCCGTATGAAATCATGATAACATGCTCCATTGAGCATAGGTGGAAGAACATGGGGCCCAATCAAGACATCACCAACAATGCCTGCAAAAACGTTCACAGAAAATCTGTGTTGATGACGTGATTGCACAATTGTGTGCAGATTCTCGTCAGCCTATACATGTTGATTGTGAAAATTTACAATTTGATCACGTTGGAATGAAGCCTCATCCGTAAAGAGAACATTTGCACTGAAATGAGGATTGACACATTTTTGGATGAACCATTCGCAGAAGTGTACCCGTGGAGGCCAATCAGCTGCTGATAGTGCCTGCACACGCTGTACATGGTACGGAAACAACTGGTTCTCCAGTAGCACTCTCCATACTGTGACGTGGTCAACGTTATCTTGTACAGCAGCAACTTCTCTGACGCTGACATTAGGGTTATTGTCAACTGCACGAAGAATTGCCTCATCCATTGCAGGTGTCCTCAACGTTCTAGGTCTTCCCCAGTCACGAATCATAGGCTGGAATGTCCCATGCTCCCTAAGACGCCGATCAATTGCTTCGAACGTCTTCCTGTCGGGACACCTTTGTGATGGAAATCTGTCTCGATACAAATGTACCGCGCCACGGCTATTGCCCCGTGCTAATCCATACATCAAATGGACATCTGCCAACTCCGCATTTGTAAACATTGCACTGACTGCAAAACCACGTTTGTGATGAACACTAACCTGTTGATGCTACATACTGATGTGCTTGATGCTAGTACTGTAGAGAAATGAGTTGCATGTCAACACAAGCACCGAAGTCAACATTACCTTCCTTCAATTGGGCCAACTGGCGGTGAATTGAGGAAGTATAGTACATACTGATGAAACTAAAATGAGCTCTAACATGGAAATTAAGCGTTTCCGGACACATGTCCACATAACATCTTTTCTTTATTTGTGTGAGAGGAATGTTTCCTGAAAGTTTGGCCGTACCTTTTTGTAACACCCTGTATATATATATCTATAAACAAAAATGATGTAACTTACCAAACGAAAGCATTGGTATGTTGATAGACACACAAACACACTGACAAAATTCAAGCTTTCACAATCTAAGGTTACTTCATTAGGAAAGAGGGAAGGAGAGATGAAAGGATGTGGGTTTTAAGGGAGAGGGTAAGGAGTCATTCCAATCCCGGGAGCGGGAAGACTTAACTTAGGGGGAGAAAAGAACAGGTATACACTCATGCGCACCCACACCACACACACACACACACACACACACACACACACACACACATTGTTAAAGGCAAAGAGTTTTGGCCAAACTCTTTGCCTTTACAATATCTGCTTTTTTGTGTGTGTGTGTGTGTGTGTGTGTGTGTGTGTGGGCGCGCGCGAGTGTATACCTGTCCTTTTCTCCCCCTAAGGTAAGTCTTTCCGCTCCCAGGATTGGAATGACTCCTTACCCTCTCCCTTAAAACCCACATCCTTTCATCTCTCCCTCTCCTTCCTTCTTTCCTGATGAAACAACCTTAGGTTGCGAAAGCTTGAATTTTGTGTGTGTGTTTGTTTGTGTGTCTATCAACTTACCAACGCTTTCATTTGGTAAGTTACATCATTTTTGTTTTTAGATATATTTTCCCACGTGGAATGTTTCCCTCATTCCACGTGTGTTTGTGTTTGTTGTTCTTATTGTTTCTATCAACGTACCAACGCTTTCGTTTGGTAAGTTACAATGGGTTCAATTTGGATATTCATTCATGGTTTGAAATTTTTTTGTCTTAGTGTATATTCCTGATCAGCCAGCCACCTTTCGTTACTTGCTTTCCTGTGGCTGCTCTGGTTGGTAAAATATTTTAACTCTCTCCATCTCATGGGTAACTGTAAAGCTGTTGATAAGAATGACATTTTACATCCTAAACAAACAACAGGAGCTATCATGCTTGGGCATGCTCATGAGCATACACTAATCAAACTTATCCAGTTTGTTGATTCATCTATGTAGATTCTACAATGTATCCAGAATGAGTAGTATGCCACTTTCAACTATGTAATGCTGCATAATTAAAGAGTTGTGTCTAGACAAGACAGCCTAGACACAATGAGAGGAAGCCGAAAGGCACGCGCTTAAGCTCACGCAGGCTGGCGTGAGGTCTGAAACAGGATACATAATGAATTCTATAAAGAAAAGTACGTAGCTTCTGGAATACTTAACTTTAATCCACATTTGTAGAACATCGCTCTTGATGATACATTAATAGAATGTCAATATCAATTGAAAACGGTGCCTTGCTAGGTCGTAGCAAATGTAGCTGAAGGCTTGCTAACTATCGTCTCGGCAAATGAGAGCGTATTTGTCAGTGAACCGTCCCTTGCAAAGTTGGCTGTACAACTGGGGTGAGTGCCAGTACGTCCCTCTAGGCCTGCCTTGTGGTGGGGCTTGGTCTGCTATCACTGACAGTGGCGACACGCGGGTCCGGCGTATACTAATGGACCGCAGCCGATTTGAAGGCTACCACCTAGCAAGTGTGGTGTCTGGCGGTGACACCACAAAAGTCATCATAAAAAGATCCTAACTGACAAGAAATGGAGACAGCTGTCACGTCCCGTCATTGACAATTGGTTTCAATCCCAACAGTAATTGTTGCAGTCAGTTAATGTAGGTCCAATTCAACCAGTTTCCATGTGAACATTGCCACAGGCATTACATGCAATAGACATATGGAGGTGGGCAGCTTGCAAAAGGCCATGTGTCTCAATTGCACAGAAACAAGTCACTAGCTGACTGGAGGCCTGTAGTATGGTTCAGAGAGAGACAGTTTTGCCTCTTTTCTTGCACTAACGAGTCAATGAGGCATTTATCTACCGGTGTGTGGAGAGCATAGTTCAAGCCTCTAGTGGTTCTCTGATGTTTGAGGATGCTGTTCAATCCATGACTTGGTCTCTCAATTCAGTTCACTGTGAACGTGGACCTATATGTTTATTTCAACATTCTCAGTATTAAAATGTTGCCCATTCTTCTACATGCTCACAATAGGCACAGTGTGGACACTGCCACCTTCCAAGACTACAAAAGTCATGTAGATATGTTCCTGGTCTGATACACAGTCAAGTGCTCTGTTATGCCTTGTCTGGTCTGTGCTAAATCAGCTGATACTAATCTCAAAGAAAATATCTGGGACTGTTTGGAGCTGCAGGTGGAACACAATTTGGTAGCTCTACTGGATCTGATGATTGGTAAGTGGCTTCATGTGGATATAACGTACCTGATGAAACTTGTGGACTCTCCTCACTGAATTAAGGCCATTCTCAAGGCTAAAGATGATGGTACACAGTATTAGTGTGATATCTCCAGAAGATGAGTAATCTTTTGCCAGGCTCAGTTGGAAACCTGTCTTCCCGCTTTTCTGATGTGTAGGGTTTAGTCAATTTAAAAATACCAACCTCTTATTGACTTTATACAAAAATCTGTAATAGATTTCCAGCAGTTAATTAGGAAACTTTCTTTTCCGTTGTTGTAACCCTCATTTTATGCCCAAAAGACATGTACTCAACACAAATAAACTTCTGTAACAGATTAAAATTGCCTACTAGTCTACAAAGAAAAAAAAAATAGTTCTTGGTTGAAAGCGGATAAAGTGTCACTAGAAGCCTTCCTAAGAGACAATCTCCATTCCTTCCTAACTGACTTTGCAAATGTAGACGAGATGTGGCTCAAATTCAAAGATATAGTAGCAACAGCAACTGAGAGATTCATACCTCATAAATTGGTAAGAGATGGAATTGATCCCCCGTGGTACACAGAACAGGTCCGAACGCTGTTGCAGAGGCAACGGAAAAAGCATGCGAAGTTCAGAAGAACGCGAAATCCCAAAGATTGGCTGAAATTTACAGACGTGTGAAATTTGGCACGGACTTCAATGCGAGATGCCTTTAATAGGCTCCACAACGAAACATTGTCTTGAAATTTGGTAGAAAATCCGAAGAAATTCTGGTCGTATGTAAAGTACACAAGCGGCAAGACGCAGTCAATACCTTCGCTGCACAGTGCCAATGGTACTGTTACCGACGACTGTGCCGCTGAAGCGGAGTTATTGAACGCAGTTTTTCGAAATTCCTTCACCAGGGAAGACGAATGGAATATTCCCGAATTTGAAACACGAAAAGCTGCTAGCGTGAGTTTCTTAGAAGTAGATACCTTAGTGGTTGCGAAGCAACTCAAATCGCTTGATACGGGCAAGTCTTCAGGTCCAGATTGTATACCGATCAGGTTCCTTTCAGATTATGCTGATACAATAGCTCCCTACTTAGCAATCATATGCAACCGCTCGCTCACCGATAGATCTGTACCTACAGATTGGAAAATTGCGCAGGTCGCACCAGTGTTTAAGAAGGGTAGTAGGAGTAATCCATCTAACTACACACCTATATCACTGACGTCGGTTTGTAGTAGGGTTTTGGAGCATGTACTGTATTCAGACATTATGAATCACCTCAAAGGGAACTATCTATTGATACGTAATCAACATGGTATCAGAAAACATCGTTCTTGTGCAACGCAGCTAGCTCTTTATTCGCACGAAGTAATGGCCGCTATCAACAGGGGATCTCAAGTTGATTCCGTGTTTCTAGATTTCCGGAAAGCTTTTGACACCGTTCCTCACAAGCAACTTCTAATCAAGCTGCGGGCCTATGGGGTATCGTCTCAGTTGTGCGACTGGATTCATGATTTCCTGTCAGGAAGGTCGCAGTTCATAGTAATAGACAGCAAATAATCGAGTAAAACTGAAGTGATACCAGGTGTTCCCCAGGGAAGCGTCCTGGGACCTCTGCTGTTCCTGATCTATATAAATGACCTGTGTGACAATCTGAGCAGTTCTCTTAGGTTGTTCGCAGATGATGCGGTAATTTACCATCTAGTAAGGTCATCCGAAGACCAGTATCAGTTGCAAAGTGATTTAGAAAAGATTGCTGTATGGTGTGGCAGGTGGCAGTTGACGCTAAATAACGAAAAGTGTGAGGTGATCCACATGAGTTCCAAAAGAAATCCGTTGGAATTTGATTACTCGATAAATAGTACAATTCTCAAAGCTGTCAATTCAACTAAGTACCTGGGTGTTACAATTACGAACAACTTCAGTTGGAAAGACCACATAGATAATATTGTGGGAAAGGCGAGCCAAAGGTTGCGTTTCATTGGCAGGACACTTAGAAGATGCAACAAGTCCACTAAACAGACAGCTTACACTGCACTCGTTCATCCTGTGTTAGAATATTGCTGCGCGGTGTGGGATCCTTACTAGGTGGGATTGGCGGAGGACATCAAAAGGGTGCAAAAAAGGGCAGCTCATTTTGTATTATCACGTAATAGGGGAGAGAGTGTGACAGATATGATACGCGAATTGGGATGGAAGTCATTACAGCAAAGATGTTTTTCGTCACGGCGAGATCGATTTACGAAATTTCAGTCACCAACTTTCTCTTCCGAATGCGAAAATATTTTGTTGAGCCCAACCTACATAGGTAGGAATGATCATCAAAATAAAATAAGAGAAATCAGAGCTCGAACAGAAAGGTTTAGGTGTCCGTTTTTCCCGCACGCTGTTCGGGAGTGGAATGGTAGAGAGATAGTATGATTGTGGTTTGATGAACCCTCTGCCAAGCACTTAAATGTGAATTGCGGAGTAGTCATGTAGATGTAGATGTAGATGTAGATGTAGATGTAGTAGGAGCCAGGTAAGAAATTAATGTAAGCCAAAGAAGAAATTAATATGTGATAGTTCTTACTGAAATTTATGTAAGTCCAAGCTCAACTAATTCACTATGCACATGTATTGTACATGTGACATTAAGCAGATTTACATTAAGGCTTCACAGTGTGATGCCCTCATAAGACGAAACACTATGCAACATTAAAGCTGAGTTGGTACAGGTAAACATCAATAGTGATTACAGTTCACTTGTATAGATGAAGGTAGATAACAGCAACTGCATGATGGTCCAAGATCGGTGGCCTTATGTTTTCCTACTACAGTAGCACATGTGATTGGTCTGCGATATCTGTACTGTTACCACCACAGGTGACCTCACCAGATGTGTCACATTCCATATATCAATACATTTGTATCTTCTGTTTGCACATCCAGTGGGGGTTACCAAAGCAAAGCTTTTGTGTTTGAATGAGGGTATAGCTTTGCAGCAGTTTTGCTCTTTCGTTTGCCTGTCACAAATGAATGATTGTCCTATAATTTCAACACCACTTTAAAATCACTTCCTTGTGAATGATTCAACAATTTCAATATGCAGTCTCAAACATGAATTCTTTGTCCAAGAAACAGTTCTTGGCAAGTTTCACTAAGTGAGATGTATTAGCAGAAACAAAAACTTATCTTTAACGATCAGCAGGATTGCTGAAGTTACAGTACCCCACTGATGTACCTTTCATCTTTCTTTTCATATTTTCCTTATTAATAAAGAATAAATAACTTATCACAACTGACTCAAACACATGCAGACATTTGAATTCATGCTTTGGTTCATGCGCCATGTCCCAGCTCTCGTAATGGAGGTGGAACCATACGTAGTAGCACACCCTTCAGCCTTGTTTCTGTCCACCGTGGTCATAAGTAATACATGTTGAGATCGTACAACCCAATCTGAGTATATGTACAACAGGTAGAATGTGATATTACATTGCTCTTTTTGTGTATAGCTCGTTATTTTAATGTTCTTCATCCTATTTGAACTGATACTGTTGTTTTAATCAAAGGGTAGAGACTAGCAGAAACAGGTGAAAATTCTGTCACTCTTTACTGATGTTTATAATCTGAACTTCAAATATAGTCACTAATTTAATTCATAAGCTTGTACAGGACCTATTTTAAAATTTATAATTATGTGTAATTAATTGGAAGTTTACAATGTTCCATAAAAAAAACTAAATATTTTCTTTGGTTCTACAGCGAAGCAGGAGCTCGATATAGAAGAATACAGCTTCAGCCAGACAACATTGGAACAAGTTTTTCTGAAGTTTGGTCACTACGATGAAGTGAATGGTGACTGAGGCAACTCCAGATTTTTTGTTGATGACTTACTTTCATCGTGTGTAAAAAAGATAAATAGTTCGTTATCATATTTTAGGGCTGTAAATATTTATGAAGTACAACAAAAACGTTTTAGGTAGTGTAAAAAAAAAAAAAAAAACACAAGAAGTTGAAATTAAAAAAAAATCCATTGAATCATTTACACTATCCAACAACATGAAGGCTGTTTTTCAATATGCATGTGAAGTCTGAGTCCCCCTTACTATTCATTGTCAGATTTGTAACGACAGTTCTAAATATTTTTGACATTGTTTTATTAAAGTGTTGGTGCCACAATCTGATTTGAAAGGTGATGAAACTGAATACAAAATGTTGCTATAAAAAAGGTATGAAGGAGAATTTCTTATGGAGGCTCTAAGATCTGGACTCTCAGTGCAAAAATTATGACTATGTGCCTGAAGGAGTCATGTCGTGTGTTTTGTGATGTGATGTTATGTTGTTATAATTTATGAGACAGTGTTTTTGTCAAATTTGTGATACTGGAGCTAAGAACTTATACCTAATTGTGTTGCTAAATGGATGCAGCTGGAATTAAATAGGTTATCTGAACAAACATTAACTTTACGTTGTTGTCATTTTCAGGAAGAGAAAATATGTGTATTGTGTTTATAGCAGTTTGAGTAACAAGGAAATTGCTTGCTATGAACATAAAAAAACTTGTTTCCAAAGATATATCAACACTTCCATTGTTCGTTTGAAAACTGAGTATGAGTTGCACATTTGTTTAAATTATTTTAATTTTCAGCATCTCTGTGCTAAAAATTTGTCAAGAGGGCCAAGTGAATGCCGTAAATTCTCTTAAAAGAAGAATGAAAAAGCATTAGTATTTCTTGTAGAAAATGTAATGTAGTTGTCATTATTTCTTGTACAGCAAGGCACAAGAAATATTTGCCCTTGTTTTGTTGTAAGTAATTTTCTTAAAACTGATATGAGACTGTATTTGTGATTTTGTGGAGAATCAGTATTTTTAATTTTATTAGCATGCAATACATTAATGGCAAAAGGATTTTGTAATTTTAAGTAATGGAACAAGTCAGTGGCATATGGATTAAAAACATTGCCAAAAGTACTCTGTGAGCATCACAACGAATAGGGTTCCATATAGAAGGAGCTTGTTTTTAATCTTTAAGAGAGCTACAATTATAATCATACATTTCATTTGGCTGTGATTTTGAAACACATTTTATCTGCTTTAAATAAGTGTTTGCAAATGGGCTATGACAAATAATGAAGCAGTGTTTACCATTTTCATCCACCATATTTCACTATACTGGTAAACACACTTTAATAAAAATGAATTTTTCATGAAAGGAATCTTAGTTTGCTATTATTTACTTATTTATTTATTTATTTTTAAGAAATATGCATATCTTACAGTTAGGTTGTTGCAGCTCAGCATTTCATATAAAAAGCAATGTTCCCCAAAATATACGGGCACAGCAGAAAAAAGTATTCCTTTGAATTGTTTAGCATGGATTTTAATTCTGTCCTCAAGGAAATGCATTTTCTTTCAAAAATATATGGAAAATACAAAAGAAGTAGATTCAAGTTTTGTTCCGTCAATTCTGAACAATCGGAAATGAAGTAGACACTGCAGCTACGAATAAATAAAAATAAACATAACAGTAATAACTTAATTACAACTCAGCTGTTACACCTTGTGCTCTTCTCTCATCTTATTATTTCTACATTTTAAGTTTAAATTCCACTTACAATGTGAAAGAGTCTGTGACAAAAGTACACTCTTAAATTGTGGCTGAAATTTAATTGATACAAATTTATGCATTTTATCCTTTACTATTGTGACTGTTATTATTGTTAGTTTGTGAATATTATCTGAAGAAATCATAGATCATTCACAATATTTTGTTTTACCGTGTAAGTACTCTCCACTCAGTCAGCCAGCCAGCCACCACCATTTATGCTTCATTTGTAACCATAGCCTTCAGCTTGCTTGCTTTTGTTTAAATGATTTATTATAATCAGGAAACAACGACTTTAAAAGCTGTTTGTCAACTGCACACTTTTTATAAAAATTTACACAATACGAATATAGTGGTTTTAATAAATCTGTTATATATTTTGATTTTAGTGAGGGACAGTTCTTTAAAGCACATTTTTTTATAAACTACTGTGAAGTCTGATATAAAATTATAAGTTTTTGAATTCATAATTTGAATTTTAAAATGTACATAATTGATGTACATGGTATCAAAATTCTTGTTGTTATTATACATTAAAATAATTTATGTTCAGTTTCTCTCAAATGAGATATCTACGTGAATGCTGTCTCTTAAAGAATTACAACATAGTAGTGTGGTTTTTGTAAATGTGTTTAAGCTGGGAGTGACTTGGCTATTGAATTAGAAATATCTTGCTTCGTGAAATGTCTTGTTCTGTTTTGTGGCATTTTGATGGATTAAATCAGCAAAACTTTAGTATTCCTCCAAGAATAACTACATTAGAGGGAGGCAGATAAATCTAAGATTTTATTTATTTATTCATCTTTTGATCATTCACACATTACTATCTCTTGGAAATTTGTGTGAAGAAAACAAAGAAAGATTTATGATAAAATCTAGAGAATTTGTTAATTTTATTTTGAAAGTTTTATTGCAATCAATGCTGCTTAAATATAGAAACATTTGTATAATATTTACCTGAAAGAGTATGCATTTCTCATGCTCAGCTAAGAGTATCTATTATAAACAGTTATGTGATATTAATTTTGTTACAGTAATTATTTAAGAGCAGACCAACTAAATGCTAGCAATTTAGACACTCAATTATTAAGCCATTTCATATGTAGAATATTTCTAAAAAGTTATAAAATAGTGAAAAGGAACAGCAGAGCTCAAGCTAGGCAATTTCTTGCAAATTATTGCTTTATTTCAGTCTTAAAATATTGCTATTCAGTATTCAGTAGATTTTGTGGAAATAATATTTTGAAATTATTCATGTTTTAGTTTTATATTATAATAAGCCAGCTGGTCTGGTGCAAGTGTCATTTTCAGCTGCTTGTTTTAATATATGATAGCCATAGTGTCAACAACAGACATATTCTTCTTCTGTAGGGGAAAAATAATAAAGTTATAGCAACATTTATGCTAAGGGTGAAATCTGTTTATAATAGACAAGACTGCATTTCAAATTTAATGATATTTGTTATTTAATAAACAGTGTAAATTGTAAAGTGAAAAATTCATAGAGAATGGACAGAATGTTTAGAATGTCATATGAAGATTTTTTGTCAAAGCATAATTTTCATTAAATGTACATAAATTATTTTTTTATTGCTGTTGTGCAGTTAGTGTGTCACATTGTTTGGACAATCTCACTGCCAAGATCAGTCATTTTCAATAGACATCCTAACTGTGAAAGTTAAGCACAACGTAAAGTGAAATTATGCATGTTATTTACTTAGAATATATTGAGATTACTCTGTAAACTGTTACCAAATAATGACTTGTTGGGAGACAAATAGTTCTGTATTCAATAACTTACAAAATTAAGTACCTGAATCCCATTACACCAGTTCTCAAGTAAAAGTCGATGAGCATTGGCCTTTGGATAAGAGTAGCTTTCCAGGAAAATTATCACAGGGGCCCGCGTCTATTGTTTCACGTACAGCACTTAGATTACATGGAAGTCTGTGCGGACAGAATAAAGAGATAATGGAACAATATTAGTTTTTCTGTACTGAATGAACATGTGACCTACAATATTAATTTTCTTTCTCTCTCTCTCTCTCTTTCTCTCTCTCTCTCTCTCTCTCTCTCTCTCTCTTTCTCTCTCTCTCTCACACACACACACACACACACACACACACACACACATTCTAATCAGATTTTTTTTTCTGTTGAGTGCATATCAAAGCAGGATTTTTATATTTTTAAATATTGATGGAAAGCTAGAAGAAAGACTTTTGGACCAAAACTGAATTTTGATTATTAGAATACAAGAGAATATCACTCTTACAGGACTGAAATAAAAGAAAAACTGTACAGCATTAACATTTTACAAAAAAGTCACTTATATTTAAAAAGACTTGAGTCGTGTGTAAACACAATACATGGTAGAGGGAAAAAAAGACAGAAAATAGTGATTCTAATACTTCAAACTCATGCAGAGAGGCTTCTTTATAAATATATGTTTTAAAAGTTTTCCTCACTGCATGCATTGCAGTTATGGCTGATCCACTACAAATTCAAAACTATAAATCATTGGTGAAATCTTTGTGACAGCTGGACTTAAGCAAACAAGTGCTGACCACTGTCATGAGCAGCAGCCATTTACACACCCAAGGTGGTTGTACATGTTTTCTGACGTCATTTACATATATTCCATTATCAATGTCGGTTTTTATCAAGGACTTTCCCAAATTCAGCTCCTGTAGATTCATCTTGCTGAATTCCACCTGTCCTCATTTCAGTCCTGGTGACATCATTACAGCATCCTTGATTAAAATATCTCATTTTAGCCATTTATTTATTTCCTGTCCCATCTAATCATTCCCAGTTTGTTCCTGTCATTGTGCTTGCAACACTATGAATTTAGGTTTTCTGTACAACAGGTAAGAGAGAGTTATAGTGACAGGTGAGAGAAAGGCTATCATCACATCACGTCATCATCATCATCATCATCATTTATTGCACCTACACAGGCTATTTGGGCTCATGGCAGAATACAAAAATATACAAAAACAAGACATACGTGGAACATAATGAAATGATTAACACATCAAGTCCACAAATCATGACAAAATAGTTATAATAACATGTATGTTTGTCTATTTACTTTTGTCACTGGCATCTTCAGTCTGGCTGTTGAATCTGTTTCTTTCAGGGTCTCCACCTCATTTGCAGATTATGTTTTGGAAATCTGCCAATTGGCTGGCATAGAAACACACTGTTTGGGAGAGTGACCTCTGCTTGTAGAATATGTCCTGCACACAGTAGCTTACTTCTTGCAATCACTCTCCCAATATCAGCTTTCTTAAACCACCAATACAGATCTTCATTGTGCCTTCTTTCTCATCTTACACTTTCTGAATTGTATACCAGGTCATAGATTTTCCTTAAAATCTTCCTCTCAAATGCACCCTTCCATCATCTGTGTACTTGATCATGTCTCTCAAACCTACACTACAACTGGTCGTACTAGTAACGTGTGTAGCTGTATGTTGCTTTCCTGGGATATGATGCATAACATGTATAGGTTGTTTAAACTGTAGTACATCTGGTTCACACTCATTATTATTTATTGAATTCCTTTCTCTATCTCACTTTTATTCGACAATACTGACTCCAGGTACTTGAATTTTTCAACCCTTTTAGAATTGTAACCATCTATATACATCCATGTCATTTTGTCAATGAGAGACTACTAAATACTTTATTTTCTCATCATTGACCAGTAACCTTAGTTTACTCACTTCTAGCATAAATTGTGAGGCAGCTACTGTCACCTCATTCAGAGTTTCACCCACAATCATCCTATTACAGCCAATTGCATGTCTCAGCTTTTCCAGCACTACGTTGAACAGAACTGGTGAGAGAGGGTATCCCTGTCTCAACCCCTTCTTAACTACAAAGAGTGCTGACAATTGATTTGCAAAGCGTACTTGGCAACTTGATCCATTGTAACAAGCTGCAATCACCCTAACATGCTTCACTGGTATGATGAACTGCTGCATTGTCTTCTGGAGGGATGTCCAAGTAATGCTGTCGTATGTCTGACAGAAGTCAATGAATATAGGAATTTTTTTTATCAAATTCATAAAGTTTCTCCATCATTTGTCTCGGTGTGAATATGGGGTTGGTGGTTTGAATGTCCAGGGGTAAATCCACACTGGTATGTGCCTACAATCCCTCCAAGCAATGGTTTTAGTTGACTTAGTATTAGAGAGGTGCACACTTTATATCCTATCTCCAGCAGTGAGATCGCTTGATAATTATGCTCTTTTGTGTCATTGCCTTTTTTAAAAATTGGGCATATCATTGCCTTTTTCCAGTCTGCAGGGATCTCCTCTGCTGACCTTATTTTGACCATAAGCTGTCTCAGATCTTCTCTTGCCGCTTCCCCCCGTACCAAAACAACTCGACATTGATGTCACTGCCTCCTGGAACATTATTGTTTTTGAGGCTGTCCAGGATGGTTTTTAGCTCATCTGATGCTGGCTCAGGAACTTCTTCTTTTGTCCCTTCTAATCTCTCCAGTTCTTTTGTTTCTACCTGATCTTCATGATATTTTTGTCAAAATATCTTCCAAAGGCATCTGCTTGTTCCATTGAAGGAACCACTCTTTCCCCATCATCTATTAGTATTAAAATTTCCAGTCTATAAACACCTCTTGTAAACCTTGTCCGCCAAGACGAGTGAGTTGCTTTCCTTGGCTCCTCAATCAACTTAAGTAATGGTTACCATATTTTCATTTCTTCTGCCTTATGGTTCTGTCTGTCAACCCTCTTTCCATTGGCTATTATATTAGATCAAAAGACGTTGTGCCAGGAGGAGAGAATTGTATTCAAGACTCAAAGGTGCACTACAAGCAGTATTGAAAAATTCTTTTGATCAGACACCAAAAAGGAGCCAGTCTGCAGGGTCTCACTTGTTTTACTGAAACTTCACCACCTGTGTGAACAGCACAGCTCAAAACAATAAGGACAGAAAAACAAACTGGTGGTCACTAGGACATTACATGTCTAATCTAATATCTGACAAATGTATAGCATTGTAAGTTGTGAATATTGGTGCCAATCAATGTAGCGATCAGTGTAGTGGCTTAGTATTAATTGTGGTATGCCACAGTACAAAACTCCGAACCATAGTATTGGAATATTTACGACGATTGACTGTTCCTCTACGGCAGATTGGATGGTTTGCTTTTTCTGCAGAAACTTTCTTCGAATTAGTTGCACTATGATCGACATCCAATCAGAAGAAACTGAACACAAAAAATTGCATTCAGTAGAACTGCAAAGTATTCAAACATTCACAAACTGCTGGACATGCCAAAATGGTACAAATTTTGACCATAGCAATGAAAATATTATAAGTTATCTTTCAGTTGATAACCAGCTGACAGTATCCATACCGCAATGTCACTTTCTGTGTAAAACTCTCTTAGCCACATGTCCCCTTTCACGTATATCAATGCCTGTATGCAGCTAAGCATTATGATTTAATTGTAATTTCATACTACTAATATTGTCTGCAAGGTCATTAATATATAATGTAAACAGCAAAGATCCTACTACACTTCACTGCGGCAAACCCCAAATTACGTCTATATCTGTCAGTGACTCTCCATCCAATAAAAGATGCTTCATGCTGCCTACCAAGTAATCCTCAATCCACTCACAAATTTTGCTTCAAATCCCATTGATTGTACTTTTGATAGTAAATGTAGGTGTTGTACTGAGTCAAATAGTTTTAGAAAATCAAGAAATATTGCATCTACCTTGCTGCTTTTATTCATGACTTTCAGAATGTCATGTGAGAAAAGTACGAATTGATTGTCATGTGATCGATGTTCCAGAATCCATGCTGGCTGGTGTGGAGGAGGGTATTATGTCTGAACTCAGAATATGTTCTAAGACTCTGCAAAAAATGGATGTCACTGATATTGGACACTAGTTTTGCAAAGCACTTCTGCTACCCTTCCCTTTAGATGAGTATGACCTGTGCTTTCTCCCAACTATTTGGCATTGCTTTTTGTCTGAGTGATCTATGGTAGATTAGTATTAAGAGGGGCTGGCTGACACAGTACTTACTACTTCAAAGAACAATAACTTTGGGCTTATGAAGCAAATTTCATTAATCTTGTATCATAAAAAAATAAAAATATGTATCACCTTCGTCACACACTGTTACAGATGAGAATATTGTCACACACCATCTCTGTCCGGTTTATCTTAGAATGTTCCATCAAGACCACAATTTTAATTCCATTAATAACTATTATAATGCTACCATTAGATTCTGTTAAAACATTGAATGAAAACAGGACATTACATGATGAAGTTGAACTGTTTTGTATACAATGGAACCCCCACATAATGAGCACATCCCATGATGCCCAATTCGCATAACGAGCAAAACAAATTGTAACAAAATGATTCCCTTACAGAGTGATGTTTCACATAGTGAGTGACGATTATTTAGTGTGGCATCACCAGCTGTTCATGTGTCATGAGGTAACATCCAACAATATGAACACCTTCCTTTGCAACAGTGGCATATGAGCAATGTCTAGGTTTACCATTATTTCTGATACCATCTTAGTGCAGATTGTGATCACACATTTTCTAAACTTGATTCACATTGTGTTTTTTGTGTGCAGTGGCCCCAAAGATAAACCTGCAAAAAGACAACCATAAGAGAAAGAAAATGACCTTAGAAATGAAATGTAAAGTCACTGAAAAACGCAAACATGGTGGGAGACTTGGTGATTTAGCATGCACATATGATCAGTCTACATCAACTATTTGCACTATCCTCAAGAACAAGGATAAGATTCAGAAGATAGATGCTTTAAAGGGAGTGACAAGATCATCTAAACACAGT
Source organism: Schistocerca americana (assembly GCF_021461395.2). Lineage (NCBI taxonomy): Eukaryota > Metazoa > Arthropoda > Insecta > Orthoptera > Acrididae > Schistocerca > Schistocerca americana. The sequence continues at coordinate 98,924,603 of NC_060126.1, forward strand.
TCTGTATTTGAAACAATGTCACTAGTTTGCTCCTTATATGGATAAATAAAAAGCATTGCAAGGCAACACTATTAATGAGAAAATCATTTGTAAGAAGGTGAGGACGATTTTTGCCAACCTCGTTAAAAAGATGCGAGGATCATCAGTGGCTGAAGAAGGGTTTAAGGAAAGCTATGGTGGTTCAAGAACTTTAACAGAGGAACCAACATCGACAGCATTGTGAGGCACGATGAAGCAACCAGCTCCGACACAGAGGCAGCACAGAGAGCTTCGTTAGCAACTTCAAGATGCTTCTAGATTCTGAGGGTTACCCACTGCAACCAGTTTTTAATTGTGACAAGATGGGTCCATTCTGGAAAAAGATGCTGAAATTCACAGTCGAGGTGAATGCATTGCCTGGTCACAAGCTAATAAAAAACTTCTCACATTGCTATTCTGTGCCAATGCAAGCGCTGATTTGAAAATGAAACCACTGCTTGTTTACCATTAAGAAACACCACGAGCTTTCAAGATGTGTAAAGTCCAGAAGAGCTGGTTACCGTAAATGTGATGTGGAAGTCCAACAACAAGGCTTGGGTGATATGTGATCTTTTTTGCATTGGATCAATGAAGTGTTTGCTCCTTCGGTGAAAAAATATTTGCTTGAGATGAATCTGCCATTCCATGTCTTGCTTGTTATGGACAACACTTGTGCCCATTCTCCACACATACAAGACCACCTCCTTGAAGAATTTCAATTCATAAAGTTCCAATTTCTGCCTCCCAACACCACTCTGTTACTGCAGCTTATGGACAAGCAGGTTATTTATAACAATAAAAAACTCTACACTAAAGCACTCTTCAAGCACTGAGTGGACTGAAACTACTAATCTCTCTCTCAGAGCATTTTGGAAATATTACTTCAACATCGTTGCCTGCATCAAGATGATCGAAAAGGCATGGGAAGGGGTTACCAAGAGAACTCTCATTTCTGCTTGAAAGATGCTTTGGCTGGAGTGCACTGACCAAGAACATGGGACTAGAAGTTGGTAAATGTTGCAAAATACCACTAAAGCGAATGATGAATGTTGAACATGTGACATCACATCCAAAATATGGAAGGTATTTTTTGAGCATGCGCATGAAGGGATGACTGAGCTGTGCAATACTTGCATTCAAACAAACAGTGCAAATTTTGAACACCTTTCATAAATGTGGCCTAGTGTGAATGTAGAAGTTACAGAATTATTGTCCACACTGCAAACACGGAAGAGCTATTCTTATTTTGTGTTTCTTTCCTTTTCCATATCGACGAGCTCGTGGAAGATTACAGCTAATAAATGACCACCAAAGAGCTTATGGAGTTGCAGTGTGTTTCCCAGCAGGAAGTTGCGAGGAGTTTTTCAGAGGAGGAGGAGATGGCAACAGCAAAGCAGCAATCTCCTGGCACAATAAGAGAAATGCCAAAAGTATGGGAATCGGTAGCACCGTACATTGCAAAACATCACCCCAATAAAGCAGTGGCTATTCGTGCTATAAATTTGACAGTAATACTGTGTTGTATTTTTGCCAATTGTTGGAGCATTGGCAGAAACAAATGACTATAGATACCTTCCTAGTAACACAGAATTAGTTATGTATTGTGAATAATAAATTACATAATACTACCAGAGAAGGAGAGTTGCTACTCACCATATAGTGGAGATGCTGAGTCACGATAGGCACAATAAAAAGATTCAGACACTCATCATAGCTTTTGGCCATTAAGGTCTTTGTCAGCAGTAGACACACATACACACACTCATGCAAACACAACTTGCACACACGTTTGCAGTCTCAGAGAGCTGAAACTACACTCCACTGAGTGTAGTTTGAGCTCTCTGAGACTGCAGAGGTGTGTGCAAGTTGCATTTGCATGAGTGTGTGTGTTTAATTTTCTTTGAATAAATGGCATGAATAAAATAAAACTTTTAGTAAGTTTTTGCATTGAATGCAGTATCATATTTTAGGTTAATTTATATGGGAGAAATTGGTTCACTTAACAAGTGCTTCACACTAAGAGTAATATTCTGGGACAAATTGTGCTCACTATGCAAGGTTCCACTGTACATCACTTTATCCACTTGCTTGTACATTTGTCACTTGCACAGTAACCAGTTCAGTAGTAAAGCAAGAAAATATGGCAAGATGCAGTTCAAAATGGCTGTGAGCACTATGGGACTTAACTACTGAGGTCATCAGTCCCCGCAAGATGCAGTAATCAGGGATTGGCAATGTAGAGTTTCAGTACACAATGGTAGCAAATGATAGACAACATATTCACTTCTGCATATATAGTGTCAAAGTATGGCAGAGTATTTTATTTCATGTAACATCTAACCAGTTATTCTACAGGGTGGTTCATATGAACATCTAAAAGCCTCTAGTGATGTAGATGATGATAAGAAGTAATTTAATAAAAGACACAAGGGGCTGACAATTTTGGGGAATACTACAAAAGTGGATGACAAATGTTGAACATGGGATATCTCTAGACAACGTACCCTGCCACATATGCAACAGTTGAAACTATTGGTCTGTACCCCCTGATTATCCCAACACTAGTGAAGTGGTCACATCTACGTGGCTGTGCACTTGGATGTGGGACTTAAGTGCGTGGGGGATCAGGGTTCATGTCATGTGCCTAGCAGGAAGTATTTTTTTTCATTTTGTGAGACAATTACATGTTTACATTGAGTTATTAACTTATTTACCAGTCTCTCAGTTTCTGCTGGTATATTTAAAAGTGTAGTACAAGAAAAACCCACCTTTTTACATTACAACTAAATGAATATAAACTTCTGAATTGTGTTATTATCAGTAAATGACTTACATTTTCTTGACTACAGAATGTCTGAGAACAGAAAAAGAAGGAAGAAAAGGAAAGAAACTCAAAATAAGAATAGCTCTTCCATGTTTACAGTGTCGACAATAATTTTGTAACTTCTAAATTCACCCCAGGCTACATTTATGAAAGGTGTTCAAAATTTGCTCTGTTTGTTTGAATGCATGTACTGCATAGCTCAATCATCTCTTCATGCACACACTCAAAAAGTACCCTCCATATTTTGGATGTGATGCACGCATGTTCAATACTCATCATTCACTTTAGTGGTATTTTGCAACATTTATGGACCCCTGTGTCTTACAGTAAATTATTAACTCAGCATTGTCTACAGTGCTATTAGGTGTGTGTGTGTGTGTGTCTATATATATATATATATATATATATATATATATATATATATATATATATATATATCTAAAACAAAGATGATGTGACTTACCAAATGAAAGTGCTGGCAGGTCGACAGACACACAAACAAACACAACCCTCTATTATAACTATACATATATATATATATATATATATATATATATATATATATATATATATTTTTTTTTTTTCAGTAAGCATGTTACCCTGAACATGTTTCCAGGATGATTTTTAATTCCCACAGACAATACATCAGTGTCTGTTTTTTCGAGTAACTTTCAAATGATTTCAGTACACTATCTGAAAAATTTAGCTTTCTCATGTTCCTGAACAGCACATCAAAGTTGACAGTATCAAAACCTGTGCTGAAGTCTCGTAGTGTGAATATTGTGCATCACTATTTTTGATGGCATGTCAGGTCACCAGTTACCTTGTTTGTGCTGTGGTGTTAACAAAACCCACACTGATATTTGTCATCTAGGTTCAATTCGTACAAGTGTTCTTGATTTGGTTAGGAATAAATAATCCAGAACTTTGGAAACAGCAAGTAATATTCTAATTAGTTGATAATCACTATGTTTAGTCTTAGGGGTGGGTCAGACTATGATTCTTTTCCATGGAGTAGCATTTATTCCATTTATGACAGAAAAGTGAAATATGTCAGTTAAGACAGGTACAAAGCTATCAGTGATTATCCTGGTACCATCATTGCCTGTCACCTCAGGAGAAATTCTCATTATTGCATTCCTTCTTGTATTTATTATTTTTATGTATATTATGATTTTTTTAATGTGACATAGGCTACTTCAAATAATGGAAAGTTCAGGATGGAACAACAACATGAAATAGGATAGACTGTTCCTTGCCACATAGTGGAGGCATAGAGAAACACACAGGCACATATAAATTGCACATAATAGTACACTAAGCTATCAGACGAAGTCTTTCTTCAGTTGTGCTTTTCCATATCTTACCTTGTGATCAATAGTCTTTCATATGTAATGTTTTTCATAGCAGTGTAATTACAAAATGGCAAATTTATCGGTATCATTTTATAGGAGAGCAGTTTGATGGCGCCGATAGGAAAGAGTAGTGACGCTTCTCTCTCGCTATAAAGGCAAAAAACGAACAGTTCTTCGTGTAGAGAATGTAAAAAGCGTGTGATGAAGGGTATTCTGTGCATCAAATGCAACTTCTGGTTACACGAAAAGTGCGCGAAAGTAAATCTAAAGTTCGTCAGCGATGATTTTCCGTGGACATGTCACGGCCGTTTACGTGACGAAACGGCCGATCTTGTAAGTGCAGTTGATACAAAAAACGAAATTATAAAATTACTACGAAGTGACATTGAGGCATTAAAAACCGAACTTTCGACCATCAAGAAAGAAAACGATACATTAATACAAGAAAAGAAGTCCTGTGTGTGTAAAAGCCATCAAACGGAAAAGCAACAAGATCGCGAAAATACGAGTGACCGATCGTACTGTAAAAACAACATTTCAAGTGTTCCCGTTGATGTCTCGGTAAACTCAGTAAGCCAAAAACCGGAAGATAAATATAAATGGAAGGTGGTCACATACAGCAAAAGGAGAAACAAGGCGACAGATACGCAACAAAAGGAAAATGACTTTTTAATAATTGGCGATTCGCTGCTGAAGAATATCGCTGTCCCCAATTGCAAGATCGACGTATGACCTGGTATTAGAACGCATCAACTCGGTAAACATTTTATAAATATGGTAAATGCAAGACAAGATACTACAGAACCACATTCTGAAACCAGACATAACTATAATGTGTTTATACATGTTGGAACGAATTCGTTAAGGAGCAGCAGTGAGGAAGAAATGGCAAGCGAAACAAGAAACATGATTCGTTCTGCAAGAAATATGTATGCAGGATCTCGTCTGATACTTTGCGGAATCATAAACAGAAGGTCGGTGAGTGAAAAATATATCGCCAAAATAAACTGTGCTCTTAAAGAACAATGTGATCGTCTTGGGGCAATTATTATAGACCCAAACAAATTCCTATGTGAAAACTCACTAGCGAAGGATGGCTTGCATTTAAATAGACTGGGGTCTGTAACGTTCAGCAGAATGTTTGCAGATGTATTGTGTCACGCATAAATAAAGCTTCAAATGTGAAATCGATGAGCTTTGTAAAGCCTGGGGCGCCCCTCTCAGAAATAAGAAAACTAGTTTTTTCTGAAGAAATAAAAAAGCTGTCTTCGAAAGATTTTGTTGTCCTCTTTGGTGGATCTAATGACATTTATCAAAATGATACATCTTAAGCCTGTTGCGAATTAAACAAGTGTGTATCTGAACTAAGTCATACAAACGTTATCCTCGTAAATATACCACAAAGGTACGACTTGATGTCCTGGTCGTGTGTAAACAAGGAAATTAGTGCCGCCAATGAACTTTTTTCCAGTATATGCAAACAATATAGAAATGTTTCTGTTGTTAATATTAATACCATTGGACGCAGATTCCACACTACTCACGGGCTGCACTTAAATGGCCTTGGAAAGCAACTTGTTACATTAAAGCTAATGGAAATTATTCAGAGATTGCAATACTTACCAACAACATCTTCAGTGGTACCTGTATCATCATCACAGAAAGTATCTCTAGGAGTGACTGATGCAGAATTAGATACAGTAACAGAAAATGCAGCAGAAGTACCTAAAGAAGCAATACTAACAGAAGTAGAATCAACAGCAGCGTCAGAAGAACCATGTTCAGTAACAGCAGAAGTAACTCCTCCAGCATTAGAACGAGCTCCTACAGCAGTAACACCATCTCCCTCACCAGCAGTAACAGCACGAACTACTTCACCAGAAATAGCAGAAGAAACACCATCAGCAACAGCAGAAGCAACTCCTCCAGCAGTAGAACTAGTTCCTATAGCAGCAGCACCATCTCCCACACCAGCAGTAGTAGAACCAACTCCTTTACCAGTAATAGCAGAAACAACTCCTCCACCAGCAGCAACTAAACCAACTTCACCAACAGCAGAAACAGTACAAGCTCCTCCTGCATCACCTTCAAGAGTAGCAGAAAAGAATAGACCAGTCACAGTAAGTAAAGTATCATCTTTGTCTCATGATGAAGTGATACCAAATGATTTGGGAAAACATGTTCCTATAAAACTTGTGGACAGTAAAGTGAAACAAACTTCCAACCGTGTTTCAAACAGACCCAAAAAATTACCTAAGAGAAATGAAGATTTTTTATGGTTTATCCCAAGGAAGTCCAACCGCCACCTAACGTAGATTCCAGGGCTGAAAAAACAATTAAATGTTCTCCATTGCCCCATAATACTGTACTCCTCCCCTCCTGTGACAGTAACTCTATCTTATTTCTGCACTTAAATGTCAGGTCTCTGAAAAATAAAGCTGATGAGCTTGGTATACTATTAAAAAGTAACAAAAGAATGATTTTATGTATAAACGAACATTGGTTAAAGGAAGAGGATATAAAATTGTATGTACCATCAGGTTTCAGATTAGCTACATACTTCTGCAGACCCAGTGAATCCTATGGGGATTCACCCATATATATTAGCAATGATCTAGACCTAAAGTTTTCTGTTCTTGAAGTTAGTGACCTATGCACTAAAGGTGTTTTTGAAGCAGCTGCTTTTATTATACCTAGTATACAGCTCATAACTGTGTCTTTATATCACACTCCCGAAAGTAATGTAGAACAATTTATAGAACGTTTAGAAAAACTTGTGATCAGTATACAAAAATATACTAAATACAAAATTTTAATCTTTGGGGATCTAAACATAGACATTAGGAAAATGACAGCCAGAAATGTTAATTTAGTAAATATGTTAAGATCCTATAATTTCTTTTGTGCTAATGAAAGTCCTACAAGGCACTCCTCCTGTCTTGACAATCTAATAACAAGTGTATACAAATGTGATTTTGAGCTAGGCTTACTTAATGTAGATTACCTGTCAGACCATAGAGGTATATGGGTGAAACTAATTACTAAAAAACCAAAAGAAGACGAGGAACAAACTCAGTGTGTCAGACTATCTACAGGTACAAATATTAGCAAGTATAGAGAAGAACTTAAGTCTATAGATTGGAATACTGTTATACATTCCTCCAGAAATGTTGATGAAGCCTTCAGCACATTCCTCAAAATCATTTCTGAAATCTTCCACACATGCTGTCCACTGGTTAAAAAACAAAAATGTTAGGAAACCTAGCCACTCAACTTTACAGAAGTGGTTTTCACCCCAATTACAAAAACTGAGACTATTGGTAATTACTTGTCACGATAAGGTCAAAAAGGGAGCAGTAGATAAAGAAACTTACAAAAACCTGAAAAGAAAATATAGATCTGAAATTAAAATAGCCAAGTGTAAGGCACATGGTGATTTCATTAAAAAATCACACAATAAATGTAAGGCTGCATGGAAAGTAATAAAAGCAGAGCTAGGTATGGATATAAACTACAAAGACAACACAAATGTTGCTAGCGTCACTGCTGATGATTTCAATCACTTTTTTGTCAACTCTGCCAATCTTAGCCTTCCAACCCATAGCAACCAGAATTCCAATTCAACACATACACCTATTTCTCACCCCATATCTGGCAGAAATTTTCAACAAAACATTACAAACATAGTGTCAGCTTGTAAATGGAGAGAAGTACAAGTAACTGATATAATTAAAGCAACCTCTAAATTAGGATACTCTAGATCTGAAGATGTGTATGGCCTGTCAAACTATGTAATTAAAAAGTTGTAGATCTCATAACATACCCCCTTTGCATACTGATAAACTGGATGCTCTCGAGTGGACACTTTCCAGAATGTCTCAAAAAAACAGTTGTCATACCATTATACAAAAAGGGTGACAAGTCCTGTATCAATAATTATAGACCAATTTCACTTGTGCCTATTCTTTCAAAAATAATAGAACATTGCATAATGCAGCAAATATGCATACACCTATCAGACAATAATATATTAAATGATTCTCAGTATGGATTCAGGTCAAACTTATCAACAGTCAAAGCAGTTGAAAACCTTATCTCTTTTGTACTAAGTGCATTTGAGTCAGAATTATCTGCTGAAGCCATTCTAATTGACTTGAGTAAGGCTTTCGACTCAGTTAACCACAAATTATTATTAGATAAACTGTGTTCCTATGGAATCAAACACCTGGAACTCTCACTAATTGAATCATACCTCAGCAATAGAAAACAAATAGTAAAGCATAATGACCAACAGTCACAGACTTTAAGTATAAAGCGAGGTGTTCCCCAGGGCTCAGTGCTTGGCCCTCTACTATTTATATTGTTTGTGAATGACTTTCCGAACAACTTACCCTGTAAATCTATCATCTATGCTGATGACACAACATTAGCTAATTCTGGAAAGGATATAAACATATTGAAGGAGGAAAGTGAAGAGTGTCTCAAAATATCTAATATCTGGTTTAGAGCTAATGACTTATCTATGAACCATGAAAAGACTGTCAAGATAATCTTCAGTTTATCAAACAGTAACATGGAGTTATCATCTGTTAAACTACTAGGAATACACATTGACTCAAAATTAACTTGGGACACACATACAGATTATGTATGTCGAAAGCTATCACGAGTTATCTACCTACTAGCCAAACTACACACATGTGTTACACAAGATTTATTGCTTCAGTCATACTATGCCTTCTTTCATTGCCATCTACAATATGGCATTCTTTTATGGGGTAACTCTCCAGGAGCCAAAAAACTTTTCACTTGGCAGAAGAAAGCAATTAGACGTTTGTACGGAATCACTGACAACAAGACCTAATGTAGACCTTATTTTAGAGACTTAAAAATTCTCACAGTCCCATCTCTTTACATATATTGTTGCCTATTAAACATAAAAGAAAACTTAAACCACTACACTATAAGGAAATCAGTTCATCAACACAATACTCGACAAACAAATATGATTGATATACCCACAACCAGGCTTAAGAAAACCTAATCTAGCTATGAATACATAGGCATAAAATTATTCAGCACTTTACCCGCACAGGCTCAATTGGTGTCAATGGATATTTTCAAAACTAAAACCAAAGTGTGGATGAAGAAAAATACTTTCTACAGTGTAGAAGAATATCAGAATAGTTGTAAAGATGATCTAATTTATTGATAAACTAAGGCTTACTATTATGTATAGTTATGGATGTAGAGGCACCTAGCTATAAGCTAATAGGGTACAACACTATCTTTTTTTTTCCATGTAATATTTTTGCTATATGAAACATAATGTACAAATAGCTATAATACTTCTGACAACATTGATTGCATGTTAATGCTGATAAATTATGGCTTACTGTTATGTATGGATCTAGGTGTAGAGGCTGTTGTAAGCTAATAGTTTACAACATTGCTATATTTTTACTATGTAATATTTTGGTATGTAAAACATAATGTACAAATAGCTGTAACTCTTCTGACGACATCGATTGCATGTAGGTGCTGAAAAATGGATAAAATAAATAAATAAATGTCTGCAAAATCATTAGATGCAAGGGAAACTAATATGGCCTGAAGGGGGTGAAAAATCATACACTCCAGCTGGAAAAGAAAAATATAAGCACCATACAAAAAAAGACGATACTAAAGAATTTGCCCCAGAATACAGCTCACAACAGGTAAACCAACAAAAGAAAAATTACATAAAAGTACTTCATCAAAATATTCAATACTTTGGTAACAAAAAATTAGAAGCAGAAGTACTCCTGAGTGAAGTAAGACCAGACATATTATGCATAAGTGAACATGGACTAACTGAAAGTAAAATACATAATGTGGCAATAAAGGACTACAAACTAGCTAGTTACTTATGCAGATCTAAATATAAGGGTGGTGGCGTTTGTATATATATTAAAACAGGTACTCTATCAAAGAATGTAAACAGTGAAGCTGCTACATTTCCCATAGCTAGAGAAAAAGACTTTGAAGTTACTGGTATAGTGGCAGAGGATTTTAGAGTGTTTTGTGTGTACAGGTCACCATGTGGCAATATTAGCATCTTTCTAAAAAAAAAATTGCTAGTTTATTGAGAATGAATACGAAGAGAAATCTTATTATATGTGGAGACTTCAACATTGACATGGGAAAAGACACAAAAATAAGACAGGATTTTGAAGAATTGTTAATACAGCATAACATGAAAGTGACAAAAACTGCACCAACAAGAGTGACTTCACAAAGTGAGACAAGTATTGACAACATAATTACTAATATGTGTAACTATGAGTCACGTGTAGTTCAGACAGAAATATCTGATCATCATGGACAACTAATCAGCTTTTGCAGAAGTAATGACACAGTATCAGAACCAAAACAAACCACCAAAGAAATTAGGATCAACAGTGATAAAAATATCAACATCTTTAGAACAATGTTAAGTAAGGAAACCTGGAATGAAACCATACAGGCCCAGAGTGTAAATGAAAAATATGATGCATTTATTTCAACAATTAAGTACCATTTTAATGTAGCATTTCCCAAAGTAAAGAGACAAGAAAGGCAGCAAGATCAAACACAGTGGATTACCAGTGAAATACTAGAACAGCGAAGGAAGCTTCAGGACGTGAGACGGATGGGCGAAGCTGAAAAATATAAAATGTTAAAAAAGAAATATAGAAAAACAATAAGACAAGCGAAAGCAAGAGCAATTGACACCACTATAGCGAACTCAAAAAACAAGGCAAAGGCAGCTTGGAATGCAATCAATGCTGAAAGAAAGGAAAAAGATGGGTCAAACAAAGAAGAAGGTATTAGGTCAATTAAAATAGACAACACAGTGTTCACAGATGGTATGGAAATAGCAAACATACTGAATAATAACTATATCAGTGTAGTAAAAAACCTAAAATTGGAAAGAAATAGTCAGCAGGTGATGATGAAATATCAAATCATGTAATAAAGCTGGTATGTGAGGAGATAATAACACCACTGCTGAACATAGCAAACTGTTCTTTCAGAGATGCAATCTTTCCAGAAAAACTGAAGATAACGAAGGTAGCGCCAGTGTACGAGAAAGGGTGTAAGGATGATCCCAACAACTATAGACCAGTTTCACTGATATCAGGTTTCTCAAAAATCCTAGAAATGCTTATGTATACCAGATTAGTTAACTATTTGGACAAACATAACATTCTCAAGCCCTCACAACATTGTTTCAGAAAGGGTAAATCTACAGAATCAGCAATTGTCAGTCCAACAGAATACATTTTACAGTCCTTAGATGAGAAAAAGGTTGTCTCTGCAATGTTTCTGGATCTTTCAAAGGCATTTGACACCATTGACCATGAAATGCTGATACAAAAATTAAGCATCTATGGCATTTGGGGGCAACCAGGTGAATGGATAAAATCATACTTGTGCAACCGCAAGCAGTATGTATCATTAGGAAACTCGTACCAATCAGAAACCAAATCCATCAAATATGGAGTGCCGCAGGGTTCGGTAATGGGGCCATTGTTGTTTAATGTATTTGTTAATGATATAGGTGTTGAGGAGGAAGAAAAGAAAATATTGTATGCTGATGACATGACAATACTAAATAGTGACCAAAATATGGAACAGCTTGAGAGAAGAGCATACATATCTGCAAATGTCACAGCTCAATGGCTGTTGGAAAATGAACTGGTTATAAATCTAAAAAAGACTATGTATGCAGTGTTTAAAAACAAGGAAAAGGCTGTAGACATGGATTTAGAGGTTGATGGAACAAGGCTGGAAGAAGTAGAATCTGCTAGATTCTTAGGTATTCTTGTGGATAATGACCTGAAATGGAAAAAACATATTAATAATGTCTGTAAGAAACTGAGCTCTGTCATATTCTTAATGATGCAGCTATCACAGTATTCAGACAAGAACCTGCTGTGTACAGTGTATCATGGACTTTTCGAACCATACTTACAGTACGGAGTGACTGTGTGGGAAACTCAAACAAACAAGAGACAAAACGAGTGTTCACATTACAAAAAAAAGCAATTAGGACCATTTTAAGAAGAAAGGCCTCTGAAACATGCAGAGACTGTTTCAAGAATTTAGGTATCTTAACTTTTTCATCGTTGTATATATACAAAACAATAATGTACATCACAAAAGGTAGTGAGGACTGGATTACAAATGCTAGTGTACACACCCACAATACAAGAAAGAAGAATGAAGTGCGGAGCATACCCCACCGACTGGCAATGCTAGAAAAAGGACCCCAGTACTCTGGTATCAGACTACTAAGAAGTCTGCCCAAAAACCTGCAAGATAGTGTACTTCATAATGACTTTCCAAAGAAACTTAAAATCTCATTGAAAAAGAGTTTTACAGTGTTGCAGAATACTTATGCCATTAAATTTGTATATATTGTTACTCATTATCAGTGATGTAAAAATGTAAGCTAAAGGTGTAGAAAAATAAGTGATAAAGAATGTTAATACTTTGACATGTCCTATATTACACGTACATTTACTGTACGCAATGTAATATTACAGGATCAAATAAAATTCAATTCAATTCAATTCAATGTGAAAAAGGAATCCCAAAATTCACTAGAAATTCTCACAAAAGTGAAATTTTCTAATTGGAATAATAAACAAACTAACAAGTTATTTTACTGAAAAGTTGCATGTTTGGAAACAAACATCAGGACTATTATGCTATGGCACTGAATTTTATAGCAATGAACTTTGGAAATAATGAAATTCAAAATTTGAATATTCTGGAATACAAAAATTTGAATATGAATAACTTTTTAAGCTTAAAGGTTGTTGGAAGAACTAAACTATTTGTTGAAAAAGGGAGAATGAAAGGTTTCAGTTGAGATGTGTCAATCTAGAAACAATCTAGAAAGTTTTAGATCATTGACAATTTAACCTTCTTTAAATAAAATATTTCCAGGTGAATCAAGTATACTGTTACTGTCATAACTGGAAAATTACACAGTGAATAATAATGTTTTATAAATCCCTGTTTGAATAAGAAGTTGGAAATTTCAGGTAACCATTCTGTATGTCTTAGTAACACAGAGAGATCAGACAAGAAATGAAATTATATTGATGTCAGGAGTCGTATAAGAACAAGTGGGATAGTCTCTCCTCCGTTACTTAATCCCAACCCGTAAGCCCCCCCCCCCCCCCTCCCTCCATTGGATTATACAGAAAGCTATTGAAAAATAGCTAACCACATATCTAATGTAAAAGAAAAAAATCACCTACAAAAATGCACAGTACTGTAGTGCCACAAGGGTAGGAAGGTACAGTGGATGGTGGTCTGTGATCCAGTTGAGGTCTGGAGGCTGATAGAGTACCACCCCAGGTGCATGGATTTGCCCGCTGACAACCAGAGGTCTTTGTGAAACAGTATTACAATGTTGAACATTTATTGTACACAAAATACAACAGTTAATCCTGTGACATTCGGGCAGTCAGATTAGGCTGGGCTGGTGGTACTGTACTGCCATGAAATGCATTGGTCAGCCATCAACACACACTTGGCCATGTGCCAGTTCAGCAGCTACGATGTTACGAGGCTTGCTTGTCACTGTGTCTGCGTTAACATTCAGCCGCATTTGCACCAAGTGTGGCTGCACAGAGCTTCTGGGAAACAATGAACAGGGCACTCGTGACACTGTCATAGATTACATACAGGGGAGACATCTACCAGCTCTGCTTGGAGTACATGACATCATGCAGAGAAGTACTATGGCCTACCATCACGAGAGAGAGCCTTGCACCATCATAGTCTGCCACAAGAATGTAGGCAGTCGACAGCAACGGCTTGGCCCACAATGCTGGATGGCGATCTGCTCCCAAGCTCTGCTAGTCGGGACTCCATAAGCTCTGAAGGATGGTGACAGCCACAGCTTTGCTTCAGTCTTGACTCTAGCTGGTGCTACAGCTCATAGTGACCAAGCCCCTCCAGCAAAGACCTACTGCACCACAGAAAACCAGAGGCAATTAAATGAGCAAAGGGTCAAATGTCAGAGGCCTCCCCTCTCTACAGGGTGGCTGCAAGCTGAATAGAATTTCACCAGAACAGACGTAGATCATGTGCTCTGCTACAGTGAGAGGGCAATGACATATTTTCTATTCCGCTGTGTCAGTAAACTGAACAGTTACTCTTGCATCCAACTTTAAGCTTCTTGTGACACTTTTTGCAGTACCCTTATGATGCTCCTTTTGTAACATTGGTTGCTCAGGTGCTAAGCCGATTAAGGTTGTCACAGTAGCTTCCACTTTTGCTGCAGCACTCTGAGTGTTTCATTTTTGCTAGAATTCTGTCTGGCTATCAGCCTGTTTTGCACTGCCTCTGGCATTGCTAGTGAAAAACTATGAAATTTTTCGGGCTGCATCAGGTATACTATTCTGCTGTGCTCCAGTGCAGTCAGGAAATAAGAAGTTACAAATTATCTCAAGTCATTTATTATACTGGAATTTTGAAACACAGCCAATAAGAATTACACACATTAAACACTTTTACAAATACAATGGGGACAATGCTGATAATTACCACATGAAATCAATGCAACAATTTCATAGAAATGCATACAATTTATTTTGAAGAACTTTAAGAATTCTTGAAAAACTAATTAGTTTTTTTACAAAATTTTATGAGAACTTTTTCATAACACCAAAGGTATACAAATTTTTCCCTGGCCTTTACATTATTGGATGAGTCCTTAAACTTTTATTACACTGGCCTTTTTACACTTTTGGATGGGTCAGTCCCTTTTCACTTCTCATTAAACTTTTTTTTATTCACAACACTTAGTTCAGCCTCTCCTACTGAGTCCATTCTTTAGCTCAACCTCCAGTATATACCTATCCTTGGGGAGAGTCCTCTTGAGTCTTGTTTCGGACTCCCATTACAATTCAGTGTCCATTTTTTCAATAAAATAGAAATAAATGAAAATGAGTAACATTAGGATTCACTGATATAAATTTATAAAATATATGTAAGTGCTTATAATGATTAAAAATTAAGCTATGAAGTTTATATTAAGCTGATGGAAGCTGTTCTGAAGACTTAAGTGGTCTCAGAACCAAACAAATTAATCTCAGAACCAAACAAATTAAGTAATGTCCAAAATCTAATTACTGTTAACCCTATTCAAATCTGTCTTTAATTTCTGCCTGTTTTCTTTATATTTTTGTATTTAATATATTTAATTTCCACAAACACATTTTCATTCTCAATTATCATTTGAAAACATTAGTACAAAACATTAATGACAAGTTCATATTACACAGGAGATGAGCACATTAGCATCCTGAAAAGAAATTCACTGCAGTATCTACTTTGTGAATTCTTAAATAATTATTATTTCATTTTACATTTTTTACAGATCTTTCTTTGGATTATTAAACATTACCATTAAAGATCAGACAACATCAAACAATTTTAATGTGGGTCCTATAACTATCATATAAATTCTTATAATGTTGTCTCAAATCACACAGATGTTCCCTCATAGCAAATTTTCTCTCTTACATATTCACATTTTTACATTTGCCAATATTAGTTATGCTTCTTACTTCTTTACTTATGTTTTCATTACTTTACTTACAGATTACTAATTGATGAAGTGCATTCACAAAAATCAACTAAAAAAAAAATGACATTGTCTCAGGCGGAGCTTTGTAGCACACATTTATGCCACTAGGCATGTATAGCTCAAATCATTGTGAGTTCAGAGCTACCTGTGCTGTCGACCTGGCTTGATCTGTTCATCTGCAGGGATTGTTCTTGCTAGTACTGTTTTGTTCTTGTTTCATTTTTTATGATGGAAAGTTTAAGTGAACAACATGCAGCTGTGACTTTTTTTTCTATTTGGCACAGATGCTGCTGAAACTGTTTTAATGTTGAAAACAGGATATCAAGATGATGCTATGGGAAAAACTCATGTGTACGAGTGGTTTGCATTTGCATGCAATTGATGACAAACCTCGTTCTGCCCGAATTGATGAAAATATTGAAAAAAATTATTCAGAGTTTGTTCCCTAAGGTCAGACTGTCAGTCAAACCTTGTATTTGGAGGTTTTAAGAAGATTTCACGACAGTGTTCTCAAAAAAGACCTGATTTGTGGCAGACAGCAAACTGGTTCTTCCACCGTGACAACACACCTACAAACACCCCCATCTCTGTCAGACAGTTTTTGGCTAAAAATGGCATGATTCCACTGCCCCACACACCTTACTCACCTGACCCGGCTCTGTGTCACTTTTTCTTATTTCCAAGCATGGTAAGGGGCAAGAAAGAACACTGATTTGACAACACTGAAGTAGTCAATAAAAGAATGAGGGAGGAACTGTCGGCCATTTCTAAAGATGACTGCAAAAAAGTTTCAAGCAGAGGAAACACCAGTGGGACAAATGTATTAGTTGTAATGGGGGGGGGGGGGGGGTGTATTTTGAAGGGACAAGGTTGTTTTGTAAACAATTTGAAAATATATAGATATATAATTCCAGATTTTTATCTGGTCACTCATAGACAGGGTCCCAAACAAATACCTTAACCATCAACATATCTCATATAAAGTATTATTTAATGTACTTTGTCATAATACTTCCTCGTCATTATTCCATATACATCATATCATTATTACACATGTCATTAAAACATCATTAAGCCTCATATTCTCTGCTTCATCTTTATCACAAAAACACCTTTAAAGGATAACACTTCATAACAACAAACAAGGATAGCTAACATCGACAGCCTATAATTCCTCTTACACAACAGTCATACACAAGTCAATTAGTGCATTATTCTGCTCTAAACAGCATATTTTCCTTCATTCTCCCCTTAAAGGCTACACTGTACACATTTTACTCAAATACACATTATTACAGGTAACTGAACTTAATTTACTTCAACTTGACATGTAACTTCAGCGATACTCTTAAATACTTACATAAGTGGTAGTGAATTTAACATGTGAAATCTTTCTTCTACTGCTGCTATACAAATTTCTAGAGCTTTTACTTACTGTTTTCTTTAATTTTTGCATAGTATTTCCAGACAAATTTTGATATTCTTTCATATTTTGCCTTATTTCAAATTCAATATTCTTTTTATCTGAAAGAGATTCATTATATTTATATAAATTTATATTAACATTACATCCAAAGGTAAAATAGTACTTTTTTACCCGCATGAAATATTCTTTGCTTCTATAGTGTTTGATGAAATTAATAATTAATGGAACAGTAATTTCAGCTACATGTGAGTTGATTATAGTAGGAGATGATTTCATTACTCTTAAAATTGACAGACAGGACAGTGGAAGGAGAGAGTGACCTAAAAATGAAGAATGGAGTCACACCACTGGGGAGGCACTATTCACCAAATAGTGTATTCATTAAAGAGCATTGAATTTCATATATAGTGATTTGCTCAAAATTCATTTGACCCCCTGCCTCTCACCATAGTATTAAATCATTGAGTGGAATCTGACATTTACAACTGATTTATATAGGAGGTACATTATGGTATGCCTCAAAATTGTTGAACATTTTGCAGTTCAGAACTACTATTTCATTGAATGTTACATACACACTGAAAACTGCCTTTGGTGCCATTAACTCTTTATTGTCACATTAAAAATTTGGATTTATTTACTACTGGGAATTTAGTCAAACTTTAGGTTACAATATGAATGTTTACCTTTACAACCTGCACACATTGTGTCTTAAATTTACTTAAATCAATCTTAACCCCACTGTTCATCACAAAAGTTTTTCATTCTTCAACCTTGTATTTTGTCACAATGTTATCAACTGTATCTCTGTTCTCACTCACTACTTCCTCAGGTACTTCTACGTTTCTTAGATCAACAATATCTATTTGCTCTGTTTGGGAAATAATTTCCTTACTATCCTAATCAGAATAGGTTTGCACTACTCCTCTTAACTTAGTCTCACAAGAATCAAAAATTTCTGTCTGCCCATTACAATTGCTTTCAGTTTTGTTTTCATTGGACAAATTATCAGTGCTGAGGTTACTAATTCTGAATGTAAGTTTCTAATGTTCTCTGACAGTTTACTATAAGATTTCTTCATTTCTTTCCTAAAATGTGTGAACATTTCATCTGATTTTTAATAATAACTAACTGCAGTTAGTATCCAGTACTTCATTCTTCTCTTATCATCCACTATCCTGTTTGACATTACTTTAATCCATTACCTCTACATTATTTTCTTCACTACTAACCTCAAAGTGTTCCGTAGATGATGCCTTCAACATTTCATCAATGACTGACCATCATTCATTCCAGTCCTGCAGCTCTGTCTGTATCAAAACGTTTTCGTTGATCTGATGAGAATCTGATGCTGGTTGGCATCAATTTCATCATCAACAAGTAAAAGCTTTTTATGCACCATTTTATCATTTCGAAAGCATTGCCACCAGCAAAAGTGATAAGTATAATATTATATTATTTTTTTAATACCTGTAATATTATAATTGCCACACGGTATCATCATCATCATCATCATCATCACAG
This sequence comes from Schistocerca americana, assembly GCF_021461395.2. Taxonomy (NCBI): domain Eukaryota; kingdom Metazoa; phylum Arthropoda; class Insecta; order Orthoptera; family Acrididae; genus Schistocerca; species Schistocerca americana. The sequence continues at coordinate 98,943,382 of NC_060126.1, forward strand.
TCATCATACTCCAGTTATACCGGGTGATAAAAAAGTCAGTAGAAATTTGAAAACTTAATAAACCACGGAATAATGTAGATAGAGAGGTAAAAATTGACACACATGCTTGGAATGACATGGGGTTTTATTAGAACCAAAAAAAAGAAAAAAAAAGTATTGCTAGACGCGTGAAAGTTCTCTTGCGCGTCGTTTGGTGATGATCGTGTGCTCAGCCGCCACTTTCGTCATGCTTGGCCTCCCAGGTCCCAGACCTCAGTCCGTGCGATTATTGGCTTTGGGGTTACCTGAAGTCGCAAGTGCATCATGATCGACCGACATCTCTAGCGATGCTGAAAGACAACATCCGACGCCAATGCCTCACCATAACTCCGGACATGATTTACAGTGCTGTTCACAACATTATTCCTCGACTACAGCTATTGTTGAGGAATGTTGGTGGACATATTGAGCATTTCCTGCAAAGTACGTAATCTTTGCTTTGTCTTACTTTGTTGTGCTAATTATTGCTATTCTGATCAGATGAAGCGCCATCTGTTGGAAATTTTTTGAACGTTTGCATTTTTTTGGTTCTAATAAAACACCATATCATTCCAAGCATGTGTGTCAATTTGTACCTCTCTATCTACATTATTCTGTGATTTATTCAGTTTTCAAATTTATACTGGCTTTTTGATCACCCGGTATAATGTAAAAATACTGTTCATAAATTATTGTTAATTTTTACTAATCTGCCAACAGCATTCTGTTGTAGTTCCAATAAATCTGTGAGACTGTGATGACGCAGTTTAGTGTCTGCGTCATAGCAAGCCACCTCAGTAACAGCAGCTACAGGGCGTCAATTGTCTTCAGTGCCCCTGATGAATGCTATATAACTGGTCTTGAGGGAAAAAGATTGACGTACAACATAAATGGTGAAGAGGAAAACAGGACTGCCCATATAACGGGCAACGAGAAAAAAAAGCTACGTAACCAGTATTGAGTAAACAAGATACGTCAGAGGAAAACAGAATGATTTAATAACTGGTGACAGGGAAAAATGAGTGCCTTCACAACACAACAATCTGGCGAGAGAAAGGAAAACGTTTCTGGCAACACATTAGATATTGCACCTGGAAGTCAGGCTGCTTCGGTCAGCTTAATGGGGCCTTTGTCCTGATGTTTCACGAGAACGTGCTGAACCACGTGATAGTACACTGTGGTGACAAAAGTCATGGGATACCTCCAGATACCGTGTCGGACCTCCTTTTGCCCGGCACAGAGCAGCAGCTCGACTTGGGATGGACTCAGCACTTCGTTGGAAGTCTCCTCAAGAAATTTGAGCCATACTGCCTCTATTGCCGTCCTTAATTGCGTAAATGTTGCCGGTGCAGGATTTTGTGCACGAACTGATCTCAAGATTGAATCTCATAAATGTTCGATGAATGGCCAAATCAAACTCTCTAATTGTCCAGAATGTTCTTCAAACCAAATGTGAACAATTGTGGTCTGGTGACAGGGCGGATTGTGATCCGTAAAAATTCCATAGCTGTTTCGGAACATAAAGTCCGTGAATGGCTGCAGATGGCCTCCAAGTAGCCGAACATAACCATTTACAGCCAATGATCGGTTCAGTTGTGCCAGAGGACCCAGCCCATTCCATGTAAACACGGCCCAAACCATTATGGAGCACCACCAGCTTGTACTGTGACCTGTTGAAAACTTAGGTTCATTTCTCCGTGGGGTCAGCGCCACACCCGAAACCTACCAACCACCAATTGAAATCGGGACTGGCCAGCTCACAGTTTCCCATTCGTCTAGGGTCCTATCGAGAGGGCCACGAGCCTAGAACAGGTTGGTTGAAATGGCTCTGAACACTATGGGACTTAACTGCTGTGGTCATTAGTCCCCTAGAACTTAGAACTACTAAGGACATCACACACATCCATGCCCCAGGCAGGATTCGAACCTGCGACCGTAGCAGTCACGCGGCTCCAGACTGTAGCGCTTAGAACCGCACGGCCACTTCGGCCGGCTCTAGAACAGGTGCTGCAGGCGATGTCACGCTGTTAGCAAAGGCACTCGCGTCGGTCGTCTGCTTCCATAACCCATTAACACCAAATTTCACCGCACTGTCCTAATGGTCGTAAGTTCAACATTGATTTCTGCAGATATTTCACTCAGTGTTGATTGTAAATGCAAACGCCGCCGCTTTTTGTCGTTAAGAGGACCACATCGTGGTTCAGGTCCAAAAAAAGTCGATTTTCGTTTTTCATCATATTTCGATAGATTAAGGTTTTATTTAAGTACTTTGAAAAGGATCTTGCTGAAATTTTTTTTTCCAGCATTTAAAGAGCATTTTTCTACCACGTGTGTGTATGTGTCACGCCCACTTTTCTGTCACTCACGTTTCTGCATGTATTTTAGATCTTTATATCCCCTACACTACACGTTAGGGATTTTTTTTTTACTCCCAAGTGTGTTGGCAACGGTTGGTATTCTTTTGTTTCTGCTGTTTTTAAACAACATGCTTTCAAACACGCGGTTAGTTTTGTTCAAGTATGATTGTGAGTAGTTGTTATAGAAAACTTGCAGGTATACTATGGGCAGGCAATTAAGAGAAATAAAGAAAATAAGGAGGCAATGAAGAGAAATGTTTGGGCCATATTCTTCCATAAGTCCTCTACTGATGATAAGCTGTGTCATGGATTGTGTCCATCAGGAGAAAATTCGTGGTGCAAATACAACAGGGCTCAGGCAACTGGAGAATCTTATTCTCACCAGTGTTCTCTTCCTGCTGCTGTTATTACAGCAATTAAACCTATTTTCAGAGACTTGGCTCATCCTGACCTTCTAAGGAAATTTCTGCATGGGCAGACACAGATCCCAAACGAATGTTTCAACAGCATAATTTGGAACCGCCTTCCTAAAACTGTATTTGTAGGCATACATACAATGAAACTAGGAGTTCATGATGGTGTTATAACATTCAATTTTGGTAATATTGGAAACTGTTGGGTACTGAAAAAGCTGGGAATTAATCCTGTTGAAAATATGATCACTGGGCTGCAACATTGGGATAAAATGAGGATAGCCGATGCAGACAGGTCTGCATCTAATATGGCCAAGAAAGCAAGACAAACAGCCAGGCAGGTGAAAAAGAAGCTGGAAGACCTGCTAGAGGCCAAAGAAGAGCCATCATATGCAGCAGGACAGTTTTAATTAACTGTAAGTAACAAATTTCGAAAGTTTTTTCTTTACAGTCAATTTCCCGCAAACTAAAATTTTCCGTACATATGCCCCATTATATCAGAAACTATCATAGATAAATCAATGAAATTTTCAGAGACTCTGCACAACATAAAAAGCCACCTCTGGTACTACACTCCTGGAAATTGAAATAAGAACACCGTGAATTCATTGTCCCAGGAAGGGGAAACTTTATTGACACATTCCTGGGGTCAGATACATCACATGATCACACTGAGAGAACCACAGGCACATAGACACAGGCAACAGAGCATGCACAATGTCGGCACTAGTACAGTGTATATCCACCTTTCGCAGCAATTCAGGCTGCTATTCTCCCATGGAGACGATCGTAGAGATGCTGGATGTAGTCCTGTGGAACGGCTTGCCATGCCATTTCCACCTGGCGCCTCAGTTGGACCAGCGTTCGTACTGGACGTGCAGACCGCGTGAGACGACGCTTCATCCAGTCCCAAACATGCTCAATGGGGGACAGATCCGGAGATCTTGCTGGCCAGGGTAGTTGACTTACACCTTCTAGAGCACGTTGGGTGGCACGGGATACATGCGGACGTGCATTGTCCTGTTGGAACAGCACGTTCCCTTGCCGGTCTAGGAATGGTAGAACGATGGGTTCGATGACGGTTTGGATGTGCCGTGCACTATTCAGTGTCCCCTCGACGATCACCAGTGGTGTACGGCCAGTGTAGGAGATCGCTCCCCACATCATGATGCCGGGTGTTGGCCCTGTGTGCCTTGGTCGTATGCAGTCCTGATTGTGGCGCTCACCTGCACGGCGCCAAACACGCATACGACCATCATTGGCACCAAGGCAGAAGCGACTCTCATCGCTGAAGACGACACGTCTCCATTCGTCCCTCCATTCACGCCTGTCGCGACACCACTGGAGGCGGGCTGTACGATGTTGGGGCGTGAGCGGAAGACGGCCTAACGGTGTGCGGGACCGTAGCCCAGCTTCATGGAGACGGTTGCGAATGGTCCTCGCCGATACCCCAGGAGCAACAGTGTCCCTAATTTGCTGGGAAGTGGCGGTGCGGTCCCCTACGGCACTGCGTAGGATCCTACGGTCTTGGCGTGCATCCGTGCGTCGCTGCGGTCCGGTCCCAGGTCGACGGGCACGTGCACCTTCCGCCGACCACTGGCGACAACATCGATGTACTGTGGAGACCTCACGCCCCACGTGTTGAGCAATTCGGCGGTACGTCCACCCGGCCTCCCGCATGCCCACTATACGCCCTCGCTCAAAGTCCGTCAACTGCACATACGGTTCACGTCCACGCTGTCGCGGCATGCTACCAGTGTTAAAGACTGCGATGGAGCTCCGTATGCCAAGGCAAACTGGCTGACACTGACGGCGGCGGTGCACAAATGCTGCGCAGCTAGCGCCATTCGACGGCCAACACCGCGGTTCCTGGTGTGTCCGCTGTGCCGTGCGTGTGATCATTGCTTGTACAGCCCTCTCGCAGTGTCCGGAGCAAGTATGGTGGGTCTGACACACCAGTGTCAATGTGTTCTTTTTTCCATTTCCAGGAGTGTATATTCATTAATAATCCCCCATTAGGAAGTGCACTAAAAATATTTTCTGCAGAACAAACTTAATATTTTTTGTTAATAAATTTTAAAAAAATTCCATAAGAACTATAAAATGGATGAAGTAGATTTTAGTACAGTTGACTTTATTAGAATCATGTAACACACAGTAAAAATATTAAGGTTCTGCATCAAATAGTTTTTTCAGAAATGGGTCAAATACTTGCCTAAATAACACTTTTCAGAAATGGGTCAAATACTTGCCTAAATTAACACGGGTTAGATAGACAGTGTGTAGTCCCCTTAAGTGAAGGTCGTCGGCACTGCGTTGTTCGTGGTGAGAGGAAATGCCTGAAATGGGGTACTCTCGGCACGCTCTTGATGCTGAGGATTTCGGAATATTGAATTCTCTAACGATTTCTGAAATGGAATGTCCCATGCGTCTAGCTCCAATCACCAGTCTGCATTAATACCCTTCATGTTGCCATAATCACGTCTGAATTTTTTTTTTCACATGAATTACCTGAGTACAAATGACAGCTCCGCCAATGCACTGCTTTGTGTACGCGACACTGCCTTCATCTCAATGTGTGCATATCACTGTCCCATGACTCCTGTCACCTCAGTGTGTATGCACAGCTATCTTGAAATCATTAGTCATCGCTGTACTTCTTTACTGTAAGTACGTCACCAGGCGTTACTGGTAACAGCAGTGGGAGGCCAGTTGCAATAATATCGTGGTCAGGTAGTACCAGTGCGGCATTTTCATTCTTTACTCTAATCAGTATTGTTTGGGATGCTAGCCCTATTCCATTTTCAGAAAGATTTCTCAGAATTTCGTACACTGTTTCGAGTTTTGCTTTTCAGAAGTGTTTCAACTAGCAATCTTGCTCCCCATAATGTTGCTATTACAACAGCTATCCACAACCTTCTAACCGTTGGTGGCGCAATTGTCCAAACTGGAAGCAGAGAAGGAACAACTCTAAGAAAATTTTAATATGCCACCACCAACATTTCCACCTTTAAAGCGGGTGATAGAGTGCCGACCAAACTACGAATTATCAGGTGATATTGAGTGCAAAGCTGTTCTCCTTTGTAATACTGACACAATTTTTTTAAATTGAACTCTTGTCTAAGTTCTGAAATAGATCAGGTGATTTATGAACTAAATACAAGCTAGATTCTTATTTTGAGGCTAAGTGCACGTAGCAGTAGTGAGGCATAAAGTTGTGAAATTCTGAAAAAAATTTCGGTTATTTAAAAAACCCCAATCGAGGTCACAAGGAGGGGATACAGGGAACTTATTAGAAACTGCAAATATCTGTGGGAGAATGAGAGGTGCAAAAAGGCTTTGCCGGCCGTTGTGGCCGAGCGGTTCTAGGCGCTTCAGTCCGGAACAGCGCTGCTGCTATGGTCGCAGGTTCGAATCCTGCCTCGGGCATGGATGTGTGTGATGTCCTTAGGTTAGTTAGGTTTAAGTAGTTCTACGTCTAGGGGACTGATGACCTCAGATGTTAAGTCCCATAGTGCTCAGAGCCATTTGAACCATTTTTTGAAAAAGGCTTATATTGAAACTTCCTGGCAGATTAAAACTGTGTGCCGGACCGAGACTCGAACTCGAGACCTTTGCCTTTCGCGGGCAAGTGCTCTACCAACTGAGCTACCCAAGCATGACTCACGCCCCCTCCTCACAGCTTTACTTCCGCCAGTACCTCGTCTCCTACTTTCCAAACTTCACAGAAGCCCCCAGGCTGTGTTTAAGCCATGTCTTCGCATATCCTTTCTTCAAGGAGTGCTAGTTCTGCTAGGTTCGCAAGAGAGCTTCTGTGAAGTTTGGAAAGTAGGAGACGAGGTACTGCCGGAAGTAAAGCTGTCAGGACGGGGCGTGAGTCGTGCTTGGGTAGCTCAGTTGGTAGAGCACTTGCCCGAGAAAAGCAAAGTTTTCGAGTTCGAGTATCGGTCCTGCAAACAGTTTTAATCTGCCAGGAAGTTTCATATCAGCGCACACTCCGCTGCAGAGTGAAGATCTCATTCAAGAGTTATACTGATTCCCTCTTTCGCGACGTGATCGTTATGCACTCGCCCAATAACAAGTTAATAAAAGTTTGTCTAATCCATCATTGAAAGGATGTTTGCCTTTAATCTGGCCACACGAACAAACGCTACCTTCAGCTAAAGCGCTGCAGTATAAGGATAGGAGTTTGTTCGCGATGTAGAAACAATCCAACCGGACAGACCATGAGCGCGAACTCTACGGAGCAGAAGACGACAACAGCAATACATAAACATAATCAGCAGCGGAAAATTGTGTTTATGTGCATGTTGTGATATTAGTCACGAGTGCAAAGAGGATTTTTTTTTCACAAAACGCACTGCACATACGGCAAACAACGTAAGACAGTACTGAAGCACATAAAAGTGATACGTAATAAGAATACTGGTAGTAACAATGATGTTCAAGATGAACGTACGCAAGTCGGTAAAATTTCACAGGCAAAGAACAGACCGAATGCTCTGCTGCCAGCTAATGACAAGACTTTATCTATGTCACTCAAGGGAAATAAAGTGCCTTTGATGGTTCAACCATTTCTTTAACCAGTTTGCAGGCACACAAAAAATTGAGGTTGCCAAAGCTAACTGCAGTTAAGAATTCGCTATTTAGCTACAGCAACCAACAAATGATGGTTAAGGGCCAATTCTTAACGGATGTTGCATATGAGCAAGTTACCAACCATGCCAGATTTGTGGTCGTAGTTTCATATAGTGCAACAAATTTACTTCGCCTTGATTTAGTCAACAAACCACTCATTAGGAACTGCAAATATTTATGGCAGAATGAGAGGTGCAAAAAGGCTTTGCCGGCCGCTGTAGTTCTTTCCCGATAATTTATAACTATAAAACGACACCGATGGTTTCTGGGTCTACCCTCGTTTTGCGTTTGCTCTGCACCTTATCGAGGCTAAAGACAAACTGTACTTTTCCGAAAACCTGTGACCTAAACAACGGTCCAGCGCATGTATGTGATGGACCCCTGACCTGAGTCGAACAGAGCTTGGATGGCGTGTACAGGTACAGCTGCCCATGCAGCTTCAACACGATACCACAGTTCATCAAAAGTAATGACTGGCGTATTGTGACGAGCCAGTTGCTCGGCCACCATTGACCAGACGTTTTCAATTGGCGAGAGATCTGGAGAATGTGCTGGCCAGGGCAGCAGTAGAACATTTTCTGTGTCCAGAAAGGCCCGTACAGGACCTCCAACATGCGGTAGTGCATTATCCTGCTGAAATGTAGGGTTTCGCAGGGATCAAATGAAGGTTAGAGCCACGGGCCGTAACACATCTGAAATGTAGCGTCCACTGTTCAAAGTGCCGTCAATGTGAAAAAGAGGTTACCGAGACGTGTAACCAATGGCACCCCGTACCCTCACGCCGGGTCATATGCCAGTATGGCGATGACGAATACACGCTTCCAGATTAGAGATTAGATTAGATTCGATTAGTACTTGTTCCATAGATCATGAATACGACACTTCGTAATGATGCAGAACGTGTCAGGTTAATAAAAGGTGTCTATACACTACATTAGACAAAATATTACATGACACTAAATATTTTTAATTTTTTTTCCAATGTGAGTTCACCGTGATGTCGCCAAACACGGATGCGACATCATGATGTTGTAAACAGAACCTGGATTCACCCGAAAAAATGACGTTTTGCCGTACGTGCACACAGGTTCGTCGTTAAGTACACCATCGCAGGCGCTTCTGTCCGTGATGCAGCGTCAAGGGTAACCGCAGCCATGGTCTCCGAGTGATAGTCGATGCTGCTGCAAAACGTCGTCGAACTGTTCGTGCAGATGGTTGTTGACTCAGGGATCGAGACGTGGCTGCACGATCCGTTACAGCCATGAGGAAAAGATGCCTGTCATCTCGACTGCTAGTGATATGAGGCCGTTGGGATCCAGCGCGGCGTTCCGTATTACCCTCCTGAACCCACTGATTCCATATTCTGCTAACAGTCATTGGACCTCGATCAACGCGAGCAGCAATGTCGTGATGCGATAAACCGCAATCGCGATAAGCTACAATCCGACCTTTATAAAAGTCGGAAACGTGATGGTACGCATTTCTCCTCCTTACACGAGGCATCACAACAACGTTTCACCAGGCAACGACGGTCAACTGCTGTTTGCGTATGCGAAATCGGTTGGAAACTTTCCTCATGTCAGCACGTTGTAGGTGCCGCCACCGGCGCCAACCTCGTGAGAATGCTCTGAAAAGGTAATCATTTGCATATCACAGCATCTTCTTCCTGTCGGTTAAATTTCGTATCTTTAGCTCGTCACCTTCGTGGTGTAGCAATTTTAATGGCCAGTAGAGTAATTTTTCTTTCACAGTACAGAGCCGTTCCATATGATACAAAATCTCAGGTGGAAAAATTACACGGAAGACCACATTGTACTCTTATACACTGTGCTGGTAAAGCCAGTCGTGCATCTAGAGATGTGGTATCGATTACAGTCGACACTGGAGTTATTCAAAATCATTGATCAAGCAGGGGAGTGCGTTGTATCTTGGAACACTTTTCAGACGTGAGCCTCTAGCCAGCCTTGTAATAGAAGTTCAATATATATTTCTTATTTCATTCTGAAAGGGACCATCAAAAAGTTTCCGTTCGAAGACTGTAGAGTCCACAATTGGGTCGATCAAAAAGATTCAACCTGAAGGTCGTACATTCCAGAATCGATAAGCCAAGCAGGTGAAATCGTCGTGAGCATTGAGACAATCGTCCGACGGACGCACCAGGGTGAAGATATGTGTTTGGTAGAACACTGTGTCCTGCTGCGTGAAGAATTCCGTAACTGCATGTTGCACGTACTTGTCCGACAGCAATCCTCGACTCATCAAGGCGCCTTTTAAGGACCGAAGGCTTAATAGAACGTTGAGAAATTGTGACTATAGGGCAAATGCTTGAGTGTCACTCACTTAAGTTGCGTTCCGACACTTACGTCATGGGGACGTGCGTTATTATGACGTAGCACCATCCCCTGCCGCAGTGGTTTCACCGTGGTTTTCGACAGACATGCTAGCCCCTACAATTCTTCATTTTCCGATGGATGTCTAACGGTGTTCGTCAGCCAAGAAAAGAATAACAGCACGATGTTTCTATTTGGACGCATGTAGTAATAACGTCGCCATAGTTTACGTTTTCGCATTACCTACATGCACGTCGGAAAGACATGAATCCCACAATAGTCGCTTGCTTATTGTATATGTTGGTGGAATCACTCTACATTGAATATACGCTAAGCAGTGCCCGTAAATAGAAACTTTTTGATCGTCTCTTACAATATTAACTTTATGTGTGCTGCAATATTTTCTAAATTACACAAATTGCTCCAGAAAAATGAGTTTTTTTTCAAATGTGAAAAACTATTCCAGGATACATCATTGTAACGTATAAAGGAACGAACATTCTAACATTCTACTCAAATTTAAATGTGCTGCAGTCGACAAAATCTTGTCAATAGTGTATTTCATAGTCTTTGGGTTACGTTGAGAGAAAGCACGCCACTCCCTCACTTTAATTGTGGTCGGAATCTTCTTATAACTGCATGAGTAACCTGTAGAGAACTTGTAACCGAGGATCCGTAGTCGAGGCGATGAAGAACAGGGCGAGAGATGAATCAGCGGCCATAAATGCTGAGCGCATCGACTTAGCCGTCAGTGATTCTGGGAAACAGCACTCAGTGGGTCATGCCTGCAGAGGGACTTCTCTTCTCCTTCCCATTTAGGGTCAGACAGAAGGGCGCTGGTTCGCAAAACATATTACCTGGACCGGGTGGCAGTCCATCTTGAAGGCGGCCAGTTGGTGGAAAGTGGGTGGAGAACACCGTTTAAGAGGGACTGTTGTAAACTGACTTTTTGTGTGCAAATGGTGGGAAGGCCATAAAACTCTGTGCATTCTCATTTTCGAAGCTCGACGATATGGACATAACGGCTGGTGTTTAGTGGAAGCAAGACTGTAAACCCCTCCCCCCCTCCCCCCCCCCCCCCCCCCCCAATTCCCCGACACCGGGAAATCGCCAGTTTCTTTTAGCGGGCGGAGAAAACATATATTTCACGGGCACAACTGTCTGGGAAGCTTAAAAGCCTTCTTTCAGAAATTAGAAATGGCTGGCCTGGGAAGATTAGATCTCTCTGTAAATTCTTACCGTGATAACGATGCCTCCCTAGTCTAAATGTTATTCTTTGAGACAGGAGAGATTTGGAATCGCTGATTGGCTCCACTCAGAATACGCAAAGTGGAGGCTCCCTCCCCAGCGTGGGAACACCGGTGCTCTGTCTGGACGGATTGGGCACGAGACCAACAGAACAGTCAAGAGGGGAGATTCAAAGAGTAGAGGATAATGCAATGTGGGGGCGTTTTTCTTTTTGCTTATTCGGCTCCTGTAGCGAGGATTGGTGGAATGTGGTTGAGATTCTTCGCCTTCTTCTTCTGATACTCCCCGCGTGGAGAACTTCATGTCTTTCCATAGTGTGTAAGACTTGTGATCAGTATCTAATGGTGGACTAAAAGCCAGTGGCAGTTTCCAACTGTACCGACAGTGGAATTGCATGTCATATTGGACATATCGTGCGTCACGAGGGTGACCTTATTCGTCCAGAGTTGGCCGTTGACGTTCGACAATTTCAGCATGCACCGCCAAGCCTTTGAGCCAATTCGGTTTGGCCAGACCAGCGAACAGATGCACCTCGCACTGAAATCTACTGGGATTTCAGGGCTCTAATATGGAAGTTTCCCGCGTTCTAATAATTACGCCAGACCGCGTAGTTTGCAAATTTTCGTCGACGCAACAGAACATTTTAGCTGCCGCAGCGCACCGGTCATCACCCACAGCGGGACAAAGTTGCTGCTGAACTTAAAGAATTGCAAGATAACGGAGTTATTGCGCCCATATCAGCTAGTCAATGGACAAGTCCATTTGCCTCTGTGTTGATCTTAAGTCTATAGTCAACCCACAAACTGTCATTGATACTTATCCATTGCCACGTCCAGAGGATCTTATGAACAGGTTAGGCGCTTGACACTATTTTTCAAAAATTTATTTGTGCGACACTATCTTCAGATACCGCTCGATGAAGAATCTCAAATAGTGTGTGTGGTAAACACTCATTTGGGGTTCTTTCAATATTTGCGTTTGCCTTTTGGCAGTGTTTCCACACCCGCAATTTTCCTATGGCATTGGTTCAAGAATCACAAAAGAAGGTTGTGTACATGGAAGAAGCCTGGAGATACTGATAGGTTTCAAATAGATTATATAATGGTAAGACAGAGATTTAGGAACCAGGTTTTAAATTGTAAGACATTTCCAGGGGCAGATGTGGACTCTGACCTCAATCTATTGGTTATGAACTGTAGATTAAAACTGAAGAAACTGCGAAAAGGTGGGAAATTAAGGAGATGGGACCTGGATAAACTGACTAAACCAGGGGTTGTAGAGAGTTTGAGGGAGAGCATAAGGGAACAATTGACAGGAATGGGGGAAAGGTATACAGTAGAAGAAGAATGGGTAGCTTTGAGAGATGAAATAGTGAAGGTAGCAGAGGATCAAGTAGGTAAAAAGACGAGGGCTAATACAAATCCTTGGGTAGCAGAAGAGATACTGAATTTAACTGATGAAAGGAGAAAATACAAAAATGCAGTAAATGAAGCAGGCAAAAAGGAATGCAAACGTCTCAAAAATGAGATCGACAGGAAGTGCAAAATGGCTAAGCAGGGATGGCTAGAGGACTAATGTGAGGATGTAGAGGGTTATCTCACTAGGAGTAAGATAGGTACTCCCTACAGGAAAATTAAAGAGACCTTTGGAGAGAAGAGAACCACTTGTATGAATATCAAGAGCTCAGATGGAAACCCAGTTCTAAGCAAAGAAGGGAAAGCAGAAAGGTGGAAGGAGTATATAGAGGGTCTATGCAAGGGCGATGTGCTTGAGGACAATATTATGGAAATGGAAGAGGATGTAGATGAAGATGAACTGGGAGATACGATACTGCGTGAAGAGTTTGACAGAGCACTGAAAGACCTTAGTCGAAACAAGGCTCCGGGAGTAGAGAACATTCCATTAGAACTACTGATAGCCTTGGGAGACCCAGCCCTGACAAACCTCTACTATATGGTGAGCAAGATGTATGAGACAGGCGAAATACCCTCAGACTTAAAGAAGAATATAATAATTCCAATCCCAAAGAAAGTAGGTTTTGACAGATGTGAAAATTACCGAACTGTCAGTTTAATAAGCCACGACTGCAAAATACTAACACGAATTCTTTACAGACGAATGGAAAAACTGGTAGAAGCCGACCTCGGGGAAGATCAGTTTGGATTCCGTAGAAATGTTGGAACACGTGAGGCAATACTGACCCTACGACTTATCTTAGAAAATAGAGTAAGGAATGGCAAACCTACGTTTCTAGCATTTGTAGACTTAGAGAAAGCTTTTGACAATGTTGACTGGAATATTCTCTTTCAAATTCTGAAGGTGGCAGGGGTAAAATACAGGGAGCGAAAGGCTATTTACAATTTGTACAGAAACCAGATGGCAGTTATAAGAGTTGAGGGACATCAAAGGGAAGCAGTGGTTGGGAAGGGAGTGAGACAGGGTTGTAGCCTCTCCCCGATATTATTCAATCTGTATATTGAGGAAGCAGTAAAGAAAACAAAAAAAATCGAAGCAGTAACTAAAATCCATGGAGAAGAAATAAAAACTTTGAGGTTCGCCGATGACATTGTAATTCTGTCAGGGGCAGCAAAGGACCTGGAAGAGCAGCTGGACAGAATGGATAGAGTCTTGAAAGGAGAATATAAGATGAACATCAACAAAAGCAAAACGAGGATAATGGAATGTAGTCGAATTAAATCGGGTGATGCTGCGGGAATTAGATTACGAAATGAGACGCTTAACGTAGTAAATGAGTTTTGCTATTTGGGGAGCAAAATAAGTGGTGATGGTCGAAGTAGAGAGAATATAAAATTTTGACTGGTAATGACAAGGAAAGCGTTTCTGAAGAAGAGAAATTTGTTAACATCGAGTATAGATTTAACTGTCAGGAAGTCGTTTCTGAAAGTATTTGTATGGAGTGTAGACATGTACGGAAGTGAAACGTGGACGAGAAATACTTCAGACAAGAAGGGAATAGAAGCTTTGGAAATGTGGTGCTACAGAAGAATGCTGAAGATTAGATGGGTAGATCAAATAACTAATGAGGAGGTATTGAACAGAATTGGAGAGAAGAGAAATTGGTGGCACAACTTGACTAGAAGAAGGGATCGGTTGGTAGGGCATATTCTGAGGCATCAAGGAATCACCAATTTAGTATTGGAGGGTAGCGTGGAGGGTAAAAATCGTAGAGGGAGACCAAGAGCCGCACTAAGCCGGCCGGTGTGGCCGAGCGGTTCTAGGCGCTTCAGTCTGGAACCGCGCGACCGCTACGGTCGCAGGTTCGAATCCTGCCTCGGGCATGGATGTGTGTGATGTCCTTAGGTTAGTTAGGTTTAAGTAGTTCTAAGTTCTAGGGGACTGATGACCTCAGATGTTTAGTCCCATAGTGCTCAGAGCCATCTTTTTTTAATACAGTAAACAGATTCAGAAGGATGTAGGTTGCAGCAGGCACTGGAAGATGAAGAATCTTGCAGAGGATAGAGTAGCATGGAGAGCTGCATCATACCAGTCTCTGGACTGAAGACCACAACAACAACATTTGGAACAGCTGACTGCACAGGAACCAAACTGTTCAAACTATTTGGACAACATTGATTGTAGTAGATTGTACACCTGAAGAACATATTGCAAATTTACGTGCTTTGTTTTGTGTGTTATCTGATGCAGGACTAAAGTGTAGACTGGACAAGTGTGATTTTTTGTAAAGCTGAGTTACTGTACCTTGGTCATGTCATAAATAGTCAAGATGTACGTCCTCTTCAGTCGTATTTGTTAGCCATAGTGGCACTTGCCAGTTCCTCGCAATGTCACAGAACTGCAGTCACTTTTAGGGCCGCGCGGAGTGGCCGCGTGGTTAGAGGCGCCATGTCACTGACTTGGCGGCCCCTCCCGTCGGAGGTTGGAGTCCTCCCTCGGGCATGGGTGTGTGTGTCGTTCTTAGCATTAGAAGTGTGTAAGTCTAGGGAGCGATGACCTCAGCAGTTTCGTCCCATAGAAATTCACACGTATTTGAACATCAGTTTTAGGGAAAATGAACTATTATATTCGTTTCATACCGAATGCTCCGCAAATAGCGGCTCCATTGCGTCGCAAGAATCTCCGCTTTGTCTGTACAGATGAGCGCCAAGTAGCTTTTCCAAAACTTAAAGATGCATTGCTCAGTGATCGATTCTTAGTTCAATTTGATCCTGACAAACCATTTGTATTGGAAGTTGACGCTTCCTCTTACGGAATCGGCGCAGTGCTTTCGCACAGAATTGGTGATAAAGACAGACCTATTGCTTTCACATCAAAAGCGTTGTCAAAGCTCAGTGTAACTACTCAAGAATTGAAAGTGGCTTTGGCTATTTTGAATGGTGTCAACAAATTTCATCACTGTTTGTATGGCTCAAATGGCTCTGAGCACTATGGGACTTAACATCTATCGTCATCAGTCCCCTAGAACTTAGAACTACTTAAACCTAACTAACGTAAGGACGGCACACAACACTCAAGTCATCACGAGGCAGAGAAAATCCCTGACCCCGCCGGGAATCGAACCCGGGAACCCGGGCGCGGGAAGCGAGAACGCTACCGCACGACCACGAGCTGCGTACACTGTTTGTATGGTAGAAAATTCTACTTAGCCTTTGCAGTACTTGTCTCATCCGACGACACCGGGTCCTGTATGAACTGCCCAAAAAATTGCAAAGATGGGCTTTGTTATTGTCTTAATACCAGTACGAGATTGTGTATCGTCCGACAGCTCAACATGCTAATGCGGACACATTTCACGTCTTCCGATTGGCCCTTATACTGACTTTGACGCTTCTGCTTCATCTTGTTGTCACATCAATGCTCAGGACTCTGAATTGCTTCAGTCTTCTCCGCTGAACTATAAGAAAATTGCACAGGCCACGACAGCTGATCCAGATTTGAAAATTTTTCTCAGTTAAGAGGGTAATCCCAAAAGTAAGGTCTCCTATTTTTTGTAAGTACATAGAACTGTTTATTTTTACATTGGTTGACACCAGTTTACAGCTTGAACATTTAGCTATTTTTCGACATAATCAGCATTTCTGTCGATGCATTTTTGTAGACGCTGTGGCAGTTTTTGTATGCCCATGTCATATCAGCTCACCGCCATGAGGTCTCCCGCTCCTTTGTTCGTCGTGAATTTCGGTCCGACCAGCTGCAAACTCTCTACACCACTTATGAACATTTTTGACATTCATGCATGAGTGACGACACACTTCCGTCAATTGGTGATGGATTTCAATCGGCGCAATGCCCTTTGAGTTCAAAAACAGAATAACTGCGCGCAATTCCCAAATGGCGGTAACATACAAAGGGAGCTCCATTCTTCACGGCTGCCAAGCCAAGACTGGGGGCCTCAGCGCGGCCTGGGCATGTTTACACACAGCGCGTGAAGCACTCTTCATAACTGTGTGACCAACTGCCACACAAACAGAGTTCTGTATTTATAAACAAACAGGAGACCTTACTTTTGGGATTACTCTCGTATATTCGCACATCTTGGCCTCACTCATTGAATGCCATAAGGAACTCTGAAATGTGCCAATAATTTACACGTCGGCATAGCCTCGCTGTACAGAAAGGTGTGATTCTTGTTCAGAATAACAGTGGCCAGTCACGTGTGTTGATCCCGAAAGCTTTGCCCAAAGAAGTGTGCACCAAGGACACTGCCCCCGTCTGAAACAGTTAGCGCGTCGACACTGTACTTGGAAGGGTATGGACGCCCAAATAGAACAGATGACGTCACAGTGTCACGCATGTGAGGAAAATCAGTCCGCTCCGCGACATAAATTCTCTGCTTGGCCTAAATCGCAATTGCCATGGTAATGTGTGCACATAGACTTTGCGGGACCTGTTTGGAACACTTGATGGTTGATTGTGGTTGATTCGTAAAGCAAGTTTCCTTTTTCTGTGCCAATGAACTCGACAACGTCACGTGGCGCAACTCAGGTGTTGTCATCGATTTTTTGCCCAGAAAGTTTACCTGAAGATTAGACAACAGACAACAGACCTCAGCCGGTCGGGATGGCCGAGCGGTTCTAGGCGCTACAGTCTGGAACCGCGCGACTGCTACGGTCGCAGGTTCGAATCCTGCCTCGGGCATGGATGTGTGTGGTGTCCTTAGGTTAGTTAGGTTTAAGTAGTTCTAAGTTCTAGGGGACTGGTGACCTTAGAAGTTAAGTCCCATAGTGCTCAGAGCCATTTGAACCATTTGAACAACAGACCTCAGTCCTCGTCAAATGAACTTGAAACATTCTGTGAACGCAATGGCATACAGCATCTAACTAGTGCACCGTTCCATCCACAGTCAAATGGCGAAGCAGAACGTTTTGTCAGAACCTTCAAGCAGCAGATGGCCAAACTTCGCTCCGCACACACCAGGGATCAAGTATTGCAACTGTTTATCGCCTTATATCGTTCGCCCGGCCGGAGTGGCCGAGCGGTTCTAGGCGCTAATGTCTGGAACCGCGTGACTGCTGCGGTCGCAGGTTCGAATGCTGCCTCGGGCGTGGATGTGTGTGATGTGCTTAAGTTAGTTAGGTTTAAGTAGTTCTAAGTTCTAGGGAACTGATGACCTCAGAAGTGAAGTCCCATAGTGCTCAGAGCCATATCGTTCGCACCCACGCCATGAACCATCGGCGGCGGAATTGCTTCACGGCCGCCGCCATCGCACACTGCTCCACCATCCTCAGCTTCCGGCGGAGAAGGAAGGCCGCAATTATCGTCTCGCGCCGCATGACATTGTCTTTTTAGCGGTAGCAAAGTGTCGGTGCGAGGCGAAACCGTCCGTCGACTTGGCTCTTACATGTATCTTCTTTTGGGTCCAGATGGCTTGCAGCGCCGTAGAGTGTCATAAAGACACCGCGGGACGACCTCATTTTGTCTTCTCCACCTCCTCTCGTCCTACCGATGGAGCTGGACCCGCCCACACCGCAGCAGTCGTCGCCTTCTTCATCTGGTTCATGGCAGCAGGAGGTGGATGTGTACCTTTCTGGTAGTTTTCCAGGGGACGTTTCCGGCAAGGCGCAGGCCGGATGGCAGGGTACAACCAGAAGCTTGACGTCCCCTGTAGCCACAGCGTCCAGCCCGACGTTGCGCCCACACTTCTGCACCCCCCTCCGTTGTCGCACTCCATACACGACGACGGTCCGTCACTTTGGGGTGGGGGAATATTCTGGCGTAATAAAAAACGCCCGAAAAAAAGACGAAGAACGGAAGACTAGAAAAGGCGGTGAAACGGCACCACGACAGGAGCGCCCCCTGCAAGAACTGAATATAACCGCCGCTCCTGCCAGCCTAAGATGGACATTAGCGCTCATTAGCGGACATTAGTGGAACGTATTCGCGGAGCGTCCTACAAGGACAGCTAGTAGTGATCCTTAACAGTTGCTTGTGTGGGCTTGTCTATAGCGACGAACATAGCTGTTTGCATGTCTGCCATCGTTTGTGACTATACTTGTAAACATCCAAGTAAAGTGTTGTCAATCTGCTTTATAGAAATAAAACCACTAATGTTATTTTCTTGAACTGTTGTACAGCATTCCGAGAACGCTGCATCTCTTAGGCACCCTATATGAGACGAGTGGGCGAGGCCCAACAGATGCAATTATCCGCACTCGTGCATATTCAAAAGTGTGTGCAAGATGGGTCCCGTGGTGTCTAACGGTGAATCACAAATCGCACAGAAAAAGCATTTGTCTTGGTTTGTTGCAACGTTTTGAAGCTCAGAAGGAGGCCTTCTTGTCCCGGATTGTGACAGGCGATGAAACCTTGGTTCACCATTTTGAGCCAGAAACAAAACGGCAGTCGTTGGAATGGTGCCATTCCCATTCCCCACGGAAGAAAAAATTCAAAGCAAGTACTTCGCCGGTAAAGTCATGATCACCGTGTTCCGCGACAGTGAAAGTGTGATTGTCATCGATGTGATGCCAAGAGGCAGTACCATTAATTCAGAAGGATATGTCAACACGTGAACAAAACTAAAGACACGCTTCTGGCTACTTCGGGGCCACAGCAACCCAAAAGATGTTTTGCTGCAACACGATAACGCTCGGTCCCACACAAGCCTGAGGACTGCTGAACACATCGCAAAACAGGATTGGGCAGTGTTACTCCATCCACCCTACAGCCCTGACCTGACCCCCTCGGACTTCCACTTGTTTGGACCGTTAAAGGATGCCATACGTCGAAGACATTTTGAAGACGATGAGGAGTTGATTCACACACTGAAGCACTGGCTCCACCAACAGGACAAGGATTGGTACCGACAGGGCATACATGCGTTTGTTTCGCGCTGGAGGAAGGCCATAGCATAGGATGGAGATTACGTGGAAAAATAAGGTGTGTAGATAAAACACCATTCTTTCGTGTGTGTACTTCTCATTATGTTGAATAAAGAATTGTTGAAGAAAATAAATGCGGTGCATTACTTTCTGGGCAACACTCGTATTATACAGCATTCAAATGTGTAGAGCTTGTAATATTTAAAAACGGCGCACAAAATACAACTTCATATCCCACAAAAAAGGTAGAAAACGCCAGAAACAGCTTACAGCCTCGCTTCCTGTGGCAGCCGCACCGCGCTCGTATACGTGTAGACACAACTCCTAGGGTGTTTTGTTTTTCAGGCTCACATGATCACCATGCGGCCACCTGTCTTGACGACGTACAGCTGCAGCCAGCGGCGGCCTCTGTCTTCACTACTGACAGTGGGGCCCAGCTGCAGCCAACAGGTGACGCCCAGATGAAGAGGACGTCGCGCCTCGTCGCACAGACGAAGAGATGGACATGCACCGTGTGATCAAAAGTACCTGGAAACCCCAAAAACATACGTTTTCATATTAGGTGCATTGTGCTGTCGCCCGCATCTCGTGGTCGTGCGGTAGCGTTCTCGCTTCCCACGCCCGGGTTCCCGGGTTCGATTCCCGGCGGGGTCAGGGATTTTCTCTGCCTCGTGATGGCTGGGTGTTGTGTGCTGTCCTTAGGTTAGTTAGGTTTAAGTAGTTCTAAGTTCTAGGGGACTGATGACCATAGATGTTAAGTCCCATAGTGCTCAGAGCCATTTGAGCCATTGTGCTGTCACCTACTGTCAGGTATTCCGTATCAGCGACCTCCATAGTCATCAGACATCGTGAGAGAGGAGAATAAAGCGCTCCGCGGAACTCACGGACTTCGAACATGGTCAGCTGATTGGGTGTCATTTGTGTCACACGTCTGTCGCGAGATTTCCACACTCCTAAACATACCTAGGTCCACTGTTTCCGAAGTGATAGTGAAGTGGAAACGTGAAGGGACACGTACAGCACAAAAGTGCACCGGCCGACCTCGTCTGTTGACTGACAGAGACCGTCGACAGTTGAAGAGGGTCATAATGTGTAATAGGCAGATATCTATGCAGGCCATCACACAGGAATTGCTTGCCAAGGTAAGCAGTACGCGCATACCTACCAAATACGCATGTCGGCAAGCACTGGGAGGAGTGAAGCTAATAAAGCAGGGTTTATCAGTCCCTTTATTTCCTCCCAGTGGAGCAGTGCTAACTCCACCAGAAGAGACTGTACACAGCCATACACACAGAAGCGCTAAATGACAACGCTAGTCTCCAGTGTGGTAGAAGATAGTTACGGTCAGACGCCATAAAGGGCGAACATAACTCGGGCTATGTTATACTTCTGCTATAAGTCACTCAACTACATCTGTCTATCGGTTGTAGTTATGATCCATAGGTCTAGAGGGCGTAGAAAACACGGACAGTATCATGATTCCGCCTGACGTCACGCAAATAGTTCGCAAATGATCATTAATTCGCCAGTCACTGATGTAAGTGAAAGCATAGCGGACAGTATTCACTAAATATTCAGCCCCATGTCTCAGTGCGCGTGTACCGAGAGGGCAGTGTCAGGACTCGATTACTGTCCCCGCCAGCAGTACCTGACTGGGCCGGCCGCTGTGACCGAGCGGTTCTAGGCGCTACAGTCAGGAACCGAGCGACCGCAACGGTCGCGGGTTCGAATCCTGCCTCGGGCATGGATGTGTGTGATGTCCTTATGTTTTTTTTTTTTTTTTTTTTTTTAAATCAGTCTACTGACTGGTTTGATGCGGCCGGCCACGAATTCCTTTTCTGTGCTAACCTCTTCATCTCAGAGTAGCACTTGCAAACTACGTCCTCAATTATTTGCTTGACGTATTCCAATCTCTGTCTTCCTCTACAGTTTTTGCCCTCTACAGCTCCCTCTAGTACCATCGAAGTCATTCCCTCATGTCTTAGCAGATGTCCTATCATCCTGTCCCTTCTCCTTATCAGTGTTTTCCACATATTCCTTCCCTCTCCGATTCTGCGTAGAACCTCCTCATTCCTTACCTTATCAGTCCACCTAATTTTCAACATTCGTCTATAGCACCACATCTCAAATGCTTCGACTCTCTTCTGTTCCGGTTTTTCCACAGTCCGTGTTTCACTACCATACAATGCTGTACTCCAGACGTACATCCTCAGAAATTTCTTCCTCAAATTAAGGCCGGTATTTGATATTAGTAGACTTCTCTTGGCCAGAAATGTCTTTTTTGCCATAGCGAGTCTGCTTTTGATGTCCTCCTTGCTCCGTCCGTCATTGGTTATTTTACTGCCTAGGTAGCAGAATTCCTTAACTTCATTGACTTCGTGACCATCAATCCTGATGTAAAGTCTCCCTGTTCTCATTTCTACTACTTCTCATTACCTCCGTCTTTCTCCGATTTACTCTCTCGCTTTCACTCAGGATAGCAATGTCATCAGCGAATCGTATCATTGATATCCTTTCACCTTGTATTTTAATTCCACTCCTGAACCTTTCTTTTATTTCTATCATTGCTTCCTCGATGTACAGATTGAAGAGTAGGGGCGAAAGGCTACAGCCTTGTCTTACACCCTTCTTAATACGAGCACTTCGTTCTTGATCGTCCACTCTTATTATTCCCTCTTGGTTGTTGTACATATTGTATATGACCCGTCTCTCCCTATAGCTTACCCCTACTTTTTTCAGAATCTCGAACAGCTTGCACCATTTCATATTGTCGAACGCTTTTTCCAGGTCGACAAATCCTATGAAAATGTCTTGATTTTTCTTTAGCCTTGTTTCCATTATTAGCCGTAACGTCAGAATTGCCTCTCTCGTCCCTTTACTTTTTCCTAAAGCCAAACTGATCGTCACCTAGCGCATTCCCAATTTTCTTTTCCATTCTTCTGTATATTACTCTTGTAAGCAGCTTCGATGCATAAGCTGTTAAGCTGATTGTGCAATAATTCTCGCACTTGTCAGCTCTTGCCGTCTTCGGAATTGTGTGGATGATGCTTTTCCGAAAGTCAGAAGGTATATCGCCAGACTCATATGTTCTACGCACCAACGTGAATAGTCGTTTTGTTGCCAATTCCCCCAATGATTTTAGAAATTCTGATGGAATGTTATCGATCCCTTCTGCCTTATTTGACCGTAAGTCCTCCAAAACTCTTTTAAATTCCGATTCTAATACTGGATCCCCTATCTCTTCTAAATCGACTCCTGTTTCTTCTTCTATCACATCAGACAATTCTTCATCCTCATAGAGGCTTTCAGTGTATTCTTTCCACCTATCTGCTCTCTCCTCTGCATTTAACAGTGGAATTCCCGTTGCACTCTTAATGTTACCACCGTTGCTTTTAATGTCACCAAAGGTTGTTTTGACTTTCCTGTATGCTGAGTCTGTCCTTCCGACAATCTTATCTTTTTCGATGTCTTCACATTTTTCCTGCAGCCATTTCGTCTTAGCTTCCCTGCACTTCCTATTTATTTCATTCCTCAGCGACTTGTATTTCTGTATTCCTGATTTTCCCGGAACATGTTTGTACTTCCTCCTTTCATCAATCAACTGAAGTATTTCTTCTGTTACCCATGGTTTCTTCGCAGCTACCTTCTTTGTACCTGTGTTTTCCTTCCCAACTTCTGTGATGGCCCTTTTTAGAGATGTCCATTCCTCTTCAACTGTACTGCCTACTGCGCTATTCCTTATTGCTGTATCTATAGCGTTAGCGAACTTCAAACGTATCTCGTCATTCCTTAGTACTTCCGTATCCCACTTCTTTGCGTATTGATTCTTCCTGACTAATGTCTTGAACTTCAGCCTACTCTTCATCACTACTATATTGCGATCTGAGTCTATATCTGCTCCTGGGTACGCCTTACAATCCAGTATCTGATTTCGAAATCGCTGTCTGACCATGATGTAATCTAACTGAAATCTTCCCGTATCTCCCGGCCTTTTCCAAGTATACCTCCTCCTCTTGTGATTCTTGAACAGGGTATTCGCTATTACTAGCTGAAACTTGTTACAGAACTCAAGTAGACTTTCTCCTCTTTCATTACTTGTCCCAGGCCCATATTCTCCTGTAACCTTTTCTTCTAGTCCTTCCCCTACAACTGCATTCCAGTCGCCCATGAATATTAGATTTTCGTCCCCCTTTACATACTGCATTACCCTTTCAATATCCTTATACACTTTCTCTATCTGTTCATCTTCAGCTTGCGACGTCGGCATGTATACCTGAACTATCGTTGTCGGTGTTGGTCTGCTGTCGATTCTGATTAGAACAACCCGGTCACTGAACTGTTCACAGTAACACACCCTCTGCCCTACCTTCCTATTCATAACGAATCCTACACCTGTTATACCATTTTCTGCTGCTGTTGATATTACCCGATACTCATCTGACCAGAAATCCTTGTCTTCCTTCCACTTCACTTCACTGACCCCTACTATATCTAGATTGAGCCTTTGCATTTCCCTTTTCAGATTTTCTAGTTTCTCTATCACGTTCAAGCTTCTGACATTACACGCCCCGACCCGTAGAACGTTATCCTTTCGTAGATTATTCAATCTTTTTCTCATGGTAACCTCCCTCTTGGCAGTCCCCTCCCGGAGATCCGAATGGGGGACTATTCCGGAATCTTTTGCCAATGGAGAGATAATCATGACACTTCTTCAATTACAGGCCACATGTCATGTGGATACATGTAACGTGTCTTTAATGCAGTGGTTTCCATTGCCTTCTGCATCCTCATGTCGTTGATCATTGCTGATTCTTCCGCCTTTAGGGGCAATTTCCCACCCGTAGGACAAGAGAGTGCCCTCTTTGACAAGGCCGTTGACAGAATGAGGCTGACTTCTTATGCCGGAAGTCTTCGGCCGCCAATGCTGATTATTTATCAAAATTTAGGCAGTGGCGGGGATCGAACCCGGGACCGAAGACGTTTTGATTATGAATCAAAGACGCTACCCCCTTTTTTTTATCTCATTTTGTTCGCTTTTGTTCGTTGCATCTGCTCGGGGCGGACGTCGTAATACATCCGTTTAAGTTCGTTGATGATCGATTAACTCAGTTTTTTTATTACAGAAGGCACGTAGCCATCTGACCGAACACGCTGAGCTACCATGCCGGCATGATGGGCACGCTGTCCTTATGTTAGTTAGGTTTAAGTAGTTCTAAGTTCTAGGCGACTGATGAACTCAGAACTTAAGTCGCATAGTGTTCAGAGCCATTTGAACCATTTTGAAGAACGTGACTGGATATTCTACTTTAAGGGTAAGTCAAATGAAAACGGAACACTCGCCAGAACGTGATCAACGCTTTAAGACATTTATACCACTGGGTGAAGAGACGATCCATTCCTGTCAATAGAATGCGGTCGGGCGCTGACAGACCAACAACCACGCTCTCTCTTGCACGTCGTCGTCCGACTGAAGCCGATGTCCACTCACGTCTGTCTTTAGGACGCCAGAGACGTGTGGGCGTGAAGACCACACTGTGAAATATCCGGGCTGTACGGAGTATGATACGGTGTTTCGCAACTAATCGCAGAAGCTCAGCCATCATTCCACTGGCAGTGTGGAGACGGGCAGTGTCGTGCAACAGGAGGACTCCGTCCGACAGCACTCCAAAAACCCGGGAGCAAACGGCAGTGCCAACAGCGGAAACATCCCACATCTTCACCGCCAAAGATATCCAAAGTTCACACAAGTTATCGTAAGGTCATGGCAACGTTCTCTGACTGCAGGCGCCCTCTGCTCGTTGGATTCCTCTAGTGTGGAACCAAAATCAATGCGCAGCACTATGAAGACGCCCTGCAGAAACTGCGACGCGCCATAAAATCAAAACACACTCTGCCGCTTAAATGAAGGCTACGCTTCAGCAATTTGGTTGGGAAACACTGCACAGCCCGGATATTTCACCGCGTGGTTTTCACATCTTTGGCGAGCTGGAGGAAGACACGCGTGTACGCCAGTTTCGGTGGGACGAGGAAGTGCAAGACTGGGTGTGGCTGTGAATCCTTCAGCGGCCGACCCCGTTCTATGAAACAGGAATGGATCGTCTCATCTGCCGGGGGTATAAATGTCTTACCATGTGCGGTGACTGCTCTTGAATGGAAACATTCCATGGCCCCGGTGTTCGGGTTTCACGTGACTGCGCCTTATAGTTTAGTTAGTCATCGTTCACTCGATTCAGGAATTAAACCAGTGTTCAAAGTTTTAGCTGCCTAAAGTGAACTTTTTACAATACCGCCACGCATCTTCATCATACTCTAGTTTTATAAAGTATAAGTTCTACGAATAAATTATTGTTAATTGATACTAATCCGTGTTGCGAACGTTATATTTCCAACGTTATAGTTCCAATAAGTCTATTTGGCCCTGTGACGACCCAGTTTAGTTACTGGGTGCTTAGTGAGCCACCTCAGTAACAGCAACTACTATAGATGGTTGCGGGGTTCTCTTCCTACCACATTTATTTTGGATGCCAAGTCTCTTCGGTGAACGCAACAGATCAATAGAGGCGATATGTCTTCTGACAATTTTTTTAAGTCCGATCCTAGCCATCTGGTAGATTTGCAACTGGGAGTCGCACCTATGCACACCTCCCGCATTATTATTGAAATCCGTGACTACACTTGCTTTTCAGCAATACCATTGCTTGAATTAAGTTATTGAAATGCATCCTCATGGAACGTGCTCTCCATCAAGACGTATTTTTTTATTCTTCCATTCCATCAAAATCTGCTTATTTGTGTACTCCATTACATATTCCCATTTCTTCAGTTTTCCATTTATTATAAAACCAGGGAACCGGTTTCTGTTACGCCGCATCGCGCCGACAACATCGGTGTTCTTACGCGTTAGTCTGACAACCCAATATGGACCAGCGTACCAGCGGTCGAGTTAAAAACAATAACCCTCTCCGAGCAAATCGTGGTGAGCAAGTTCCAAAATGATCCGAGAAGCTATATCCACTTCAGGATAATGACTGCCATAATTTGTATAGCTACCAGCATAAACAATGAAAACCGTTATAACTGCCCGAAAAGAGGTTTTTTGACTGATGAGAGGTACCATTTAATGTAGGAAGCGTTAACTAATAGCACTACAGCACCTACTGGCCTGAAGCTCGTCCTTCCTGTCAGCTACAGGCCACAGAATGCAGCGGACTGATAGTTCTGTCGTTGAGAACAAGCACGCCATAGACGGATGCCTCACTCATGCCAGCTTTGAGGGTGAGCTATGATAGGGACTGTGCGTCGCAGAGGTTGAATGCTGCAGGTCGCCTCCCTGCAGCAAAGCGGTGGCTCCAAGCCTGCGCACACAGTGGCAGCGGCATCGATGGATTCCGCCGACGACCGACGTCGGCCGATCTGCTCAAAGCGGAAATCCAGTACGTGCGCGTTCACAGTGCTGTTGGTGTCACCACGCGAACGTACTGACTTCGGACGACGATCGGGGAAATTCAAATAATTTCGGTTTTCTTCGGTCGAGTCAGCCGACGATCTCACACACGAAATATGGACTGTGAGAAACTGACGCGTCTAGTCCAACAAAGAAGGAATCTGTGGCATCGTGAAGATAGAAAATATCGAAATCCGGATATAGCTCGGGATCTGTGGCCTGAAATCCAGTACGTGTGCGTTCACAGTGCAGTTGGTGTCATCACACGAACGTACTTACTTCGGACGACGACCAGTGAAATTCAAATAATTTGGGTTTTCTTCGGTCGAGTCAGCCGACGATCTCACACACGAAATATGGACTGTGTGAAACTGACGTGTCTAGTCAAACAAAGAAGGAATCTGTGGCATCGTAAAGATAGAAAATATCGTAACCCGGATATAGCTCGGGATCTGTGGAGT
Organism: Schistocerca americana; assembly: GCF_021461395.2. Taxonomy (NCBI): domain Eukaryota; kingdom Metazoa; phylum Arthropoda; class Insecta; order Orthoptera; family Acrididae; genus Schistocerca; species Schistocerca americana. The sequence continues at coordinate 98,970,588 of NC_060126.1, forward strand.
GAAATCACAGCTTTATTGAAAACCACGACTAGGCAAAATTTTTAGCGTAAATTTTAAGTGCAAATTTTAGCCTCGAAAACTAACCTGTTCAAGTGAGAAGAGTGGCGCATGTTATTATTAAAGTTACTTTAGTCGATATTTTTTGGGTTGAGGCAAATGGGCATTATCTGTCTACGTATTATTATTATTATTATTACTGCTTACAGGCGTTTTTATGTCAGAGATTTGCAAATGAGTGCGTGTTCCACTTTTTAGTGCATCAGGTGTTCAAACCATCTTATTCTAAGATTTGCGATTGCCTTTTACACGTATGCTGAATTCCAGTTATTGATGATCGATTGACATGAATCTGTTTCGCTGAATTTTCTGAAGTTGTGCAGATTGTTTGCAATCTTGCCTTTCAATATTACAACGAATCATCTCGTGTATGCAATTCTCTTCATCTCCTATATTCTTAAATCTTTTCTGATTATTCCAACAACTGAGGAAAGACTGAACAGTACTTGGCACGTTTCTTTTCGAAACAGATGTAGTTCATTCACGCGCACTACCCTCTTTTTAATAGCAGAAGTCGTAGTGCAGCACGGGTCTCCAAGCACAGAGGCGTCGAGGCATCCACCCCGGCTAAGGAAGTAAAAACATAAGGGGCGATCAAAAAATTTCCGTTCGAAGGTCGTACAATCTAGAATCGGTAGGCCAAATCAGGCAAAACCGTCGCGAGCGTTGAGGCAACGATCCCACTGACGCTCCAGGTTGAAGATACCCGTTTGGTAACACAGCGTGCCCTGCTGCGCGGAGAAGCCCGCCTACACATCCTCGTCCGACACGACTCACCGAGCCTCCAAGTCCTTTTGTAAGGGACCGAAGGCGCGACAATCGCGTAGGTTGACTGGTTGATTCTGGGGAGGGGACCAAACAGCGAGCGTAGCGGTCCTATCCGATTAGGGAAGGATGGGGAATGAAGTCGGCCGTGTGCTTTCAAAGGAACCATTCCGGCATTTGAGCGAAGCGATTTAGGGGAATCGCGGAAAACCTAAATCAGGCTGGCCGGACGCGGGCTAGAACCATCGTCCTCCCGCATACGAGTCCAGTGTGCTAGCCACTGCGCCAACTCTGTGTAATGGCACATGGGGAGATCAGGACTACAGGGCGCGTGCTCGAATGTCTCCCACTTTAGTTGGCGTAACTTCTTCATGCGAATGACGACCAGCACGGAATGTGGCGCACCATTCCACAACTATGCATTTCGATAGGTATGCTACCCCATCCGCTATCTTCATTCTCCCATGAATGTCTACCGATGTTTGCCCTTCGGCAGCCAAGAAAAGAATAGCAGCACTTTTTTATGCATATTGTAATAATGTCGCCATAGTTCACGTTTGCGCATTTACCGCACGCACGTCGGAAAGACACGAACGCCACACTAATGCTTTGGTTACATGTCGGTGCTTATACAGGGTGGTCCATTGATCGTGACCGGGCCACATATCTCACGAAATAAGCGTCAAACAAAAAAACTACAAAGAACGCAACTGGTCTACCTTGAAGGGGGAAATCAGATGGCTCTATGGTTGGCCCGCTAGATGGCGCTGCCATAGGTCAAACGGATATCAACTGCGTTTTTTAAAAATAGGAACCCCCATTTTTTATTACATATTCGTGTACTACGTAAAGAAATATGAATGTTTCAGTTGGACCACTTTTTTCGCTTTGTGATAGATGGCGCTGTAATAGTCACAAACACATGGCTCACAATTTTAGCCGAAAAGTTAGTAACAGATAGGCTTTTTTAAATTACAATACAGAACGTAGGGACGTTTGAACATTTTAGTTCGGTTGTTCCAATGTGATACATGTACCTTTGGGAACTTATCATTTCTGAGAACGCATGCTGTTACAGCGTGATGGCCATTCGGTTCTAGGCGCTGCAGTCTGGAACCGAGCAACCGCTCCGGTCGCAGGTTCGAATCCTGCCTCGGGCACGGATGTGTGTGATGTACTTAGGTTAGTTAGGTTTAATTAGTTCTAAGTTCTAGGCGACTGATGACCTCAGAAGTTAAGTCACATAGCGCTCAGAGCCATTTTGAACAGCGTGATTACCTGTAAATATCACATTAATGCAATAAATGCTGAAAATGATGTCCGTCAACCTCAATGCATTTGGCAATACGGGTAACGACATTCCTCTCAACAGCGAGTAGATCGCCTTCCATAATGTTCGCACATGCATTGACAATGCGCTGACGTATGTTGTCAGGCGTTGTCGGTGGATCACGATAGCAAATATCCTTCAACTTTCCCCACAGAAAGAAATCCGGGTACGTCAGATCCGGTGAACGTGCGGGCCATGGTATGGTGCTTCGACGACCAATCCACCTGTCATAAAATATGCTATTCAATACCGCTTCAACAGCACGCGAGCTATGTGCCGGACATCCATCATGTTGGAAGTACATCGCCATTCTGTCATGCAGTGAAACATCTTGTAGTAACATCGGTAGAACATTACATAGGAAATCGGCATACATTGCACCATTTAGATTGCCATTCATAAAATGGGGGCCAGTTATCCTTCCTCCCATAATGCCGCACCATACATTAACCCGACAAGGTCGTTGATGTTCCAGTTGTCGCAGCCATCGTGGATTTTCCGTTGCCCGATAGTGCATATTATGCCGGCTTACGTTACCGCTGTTGGTGAATGACGCTTCGTCGCTAAATAGAACGCATGCAAAAAATCTGCCATCGTCCCGTAATTTCTCTTGTGCTCAGTGGCAGAACTGTACACGACGTTCAAAGTCGTCGCCATGCAATTCCTGGTGCATAGAAATACGGTACGGGTGCAATCGGTGTTGATGTAGCATTCTCAACACCGACGTTTTTGAGATTTCCGATTCTCACGCAATTTGTCTGCTACTGATGCGCGGATTAGCCGCGTCAGCAGCTAAAACACCTACTTGGGCATCATCATTTGTTGCAGGTCGTGGTTGACGTTTCACATGTGGCTGAACACTTCTTGTTTCCTTAAATAACGTAGCTATCCGGCGAACGGTCCGGACACTTAGATGACGTCGTCCAGGATACCGAGCAGCATACACAGCACACGCCCGTTGGGCATTTTGATCACAATAGCCACACATCAACACGATATCGACCTTTTTCGCAATTGGCAAACGGTCCATTTTAACACGTGTAATGTATCACGAAGCAAACACCGTCCGTACTGGCGGAATGTTACGTGATATCACGTACTTATAAGTTTGTATCTATTACAGTGCCATCTATCACAAAGCGAAAAAAGTGGTCCAACTAAAACATTCATATTTCTTTACGTACTACACGAATATGTAATAAAAATGGGGGTTCCTATTTAATAAGAAACAGTTGATATACGTTTGATGTATGGCAGCGCCATCTAGCGGGCCAACCATAGCGCTATCTGGTTTCCCCCTTCAAGCAAGACGAGTTTCGTTCTTTGTAGTTTTTTCGTTTGATGCTTATTTCGTGACGTATTTCGCCCGGTCACTATCAATGGACCACTCTGTATACTCGCATCGGAGTTACGCTTCGTTGCATATATGCTGAAGAAATGCCTTCAAATGTGAACTTTTAATCGCCCCTTATAAACTCGAACCTACTTGATAGAATAAGTGCTAACTGAACCTAACGTACTTTATCCCACCAAAAACTGACGAATGAGACCGGACGCACTGCGACCAAGATGTCGGCCGATGTTAGCGGGCGACCTCTGACGACCGTTGAAATTACAATGAAATCCAGACCTTTAGTTGCTTACAGGCGTTGATAAATATCAACAGCGACAGTTGAAAATTTGTAACACGACCGGGACTCGAACCCGGGATCTTCTGCTTACATAGCAGACGCTCTGTCCGACTAAGCCACCGAGGACACAGCGGATATTTCGACTGCAGGGACTTATCTCTGGCACGCTCCCCGTGAGACCCACTCTTCCAACTTACTGCCCACACGCAACGTTTGTAGTGCCCCTGACCACTGTACTCATTACTTGCGGCTGTCAATCTACCGATTCCCGTAAGAGTTTGAGCAATGTGAGTGCGTCCGCACTGAAGGACGTCATTGGCCGGTAATCCATATTTACATGACGATGGTATCTGTTCTTTCGGACTGTCCGAAAAGAACAGATACCATCTTCATGTATCTGGCGAACGTTGTCGGTGCCACTGTGAGCCCCTGCTGCCTCGCTAGCGGCCGGCCACGTGTCGCTCGCAGCCTTCGAGGAGTCCCCTCGTCTCTCTTCTCAGTGCCGTCAATCTAGATTGCCTCGTCTAACGGCGAAGTAGTAGCAGCTCACCTTGGCACCGCCACACGCCAGAAGTGTCCGAGCTGGGTTACGACACTGGGAATTCCTGACTGCTTCACATTGCACAATTCAAACTTAATGGCGACTGCTGTCTACAAAAAGAAGGCGAGGTGGAGGAACGAGATCTCACTCTGATATATTTCTCATCGTCTTATGCGTACCCCTTATTTGCGTAGCGCTCAAACGAACGGGGTGAGTAGAGGAAAATGAAACAACCGAATAATCCTTGAAACCTCCCCTTAGAAAAATTTATGAATGATTGTGCTCATAAACCCCTTACGCTATTTGGTTTTCAAACAGCTGAGCAGAACTGAACGTACTCAGACATTTCGCTCTTTACCTATTCTGATCAACACTAAACTGACACACAATATTTTTAGCGCAACGCAGTCTGACTTTCAATAATCCCTACAAAAGAACGATTTTTACCCTCCACGCTGCCCTCCAGTACTAAATTGGTGATCCCTTGATGCCTCAGAAGATATTGCCAGTTAAATAAAAGATTCTAACTACTGAAGGCACTAACTACTGATAGGCATACTTAGCAAATGAAAGATTTTGATAGGGAACAAACAATGTATTTACGTTAATAGTGTTCAAAAGTCATAATATATTTATCAGTTCATGACATCCAGTCTTACAAATTTACTGTCTCTAATGGACACACGTCCAGATCATCCGCTCTCGAAACTCCGCCATCTCTCTCCCCACATCCACCACTGCTGGCGGCTCATCTCCAACTGCGCAACGCTACGCGCTGTTCACATCCAACTGCTCAACAGTACAATAGCGAATATTCCAACAACGTCAACCAGCCACAGACGGCACACAGCACAGCCAGTGATTTTCATACAGAGCGCTACGTGGCGTTACCAACATAAAAACCTAAACAGCCTACTTACACCTAAACAGCCTACTTACATCCTAATAAACAAAGGTCGGGGAACCAACGGTGGGACGCAATCACAGCGCAGTCGTGTCAGTGTTGCAGCTTTTTAAATGTCTGAAGCGACGTTTGTTTCAATACATCGCAAGTGAGGAGCATTTACAAAGTGATAAACTTTCCTCGTTTGATTCCAACGTCATTCCGGATACCGAAGTACTGATAAATAGCGTTTCGACAACAAGCACACTATCTGATGAAAAGTGTCACGACGACACCCCTACGTATTGCGGAAGTGACCACTAAGAGTCACGGCAGGAGGGACCGCCAGTGGGGTGTTGCGTTGTCAGTAGAGAAACAGCAACAGCAGAGTGAGTCGAGCAGGAGAGCTCAGTGGTTTTGAATGTGGACGAACCATTGGCTGTCACCTGACTAACAGATTCATCATGGACATTTCAACCTTTCGAAAGCTGCCTAAATCGACTGTTGATGATGGGACAGTGAAGTAGAAATGCGAAGAAACAACCGTAGTTAACTCAAAACCAGCAGACGTCCTGTACTTACTGATGGAGATCATCGCTCATCGCGTAGAGAGTTACAAATAGCGGATAGACCAGATCTTCATTTTTTTTAAAGGAACGCACCAGCATTTCATTTTTTTGTTTATTTAAGCCTAACCCAGGTTTCCACGTTTTATGCCATTTTCAAGTATTTGCTAAAAGAAAAAGTTACATAAAGTAAGACCACGTAAAATTTCATAAGATGTTAAGTGTCTTAAACAATGAATGTAAATTGGTGTATAATTACGAAATATGTACTTACATTTTATGTCTTTTAACATGTATTGCAGGGCACTTAACATGTCAAGCTCAAAGTTGGCCGCAAATTGAGAAAAATATTGGCTCCCCACGAAATAACAGATGAAAAATCACAGTCTTGTAACAGATCAGTAAATGATCATGGGAACACTTCACATTTAGTAAAAACAACTTAGGTGGTAAACAAAAGACGAGCGGATGTTCTTAAATCGTAATGACAGGGAAATCAAAGAGTATGAGTAATATATCTGACTATTAACGTTAAACATCTTCAGACTATATATAATTATCTTTGGGGTGTCACTGTGCATCATCATCATTTCAATAAATTTGTATACATCAGGTCGTCAACAAGTGTAAGTGAACTTGCATTAGTTCCTCATCCAAATTAATGTAGGTTCATTTACATTTGTTGACGTACAGAGAGCCATATTTCATCGCGAGACCTCGCGCTTATGAAATAAAGCTGTTACTCGCACGGTTGCGGACTGCTTGAATAGTAGCGACCATGCAGGCTAAAATTCTGAAACTCAGTTTTCTAAAAAACTATTGATTGTTGTTTACATAATTATGTTGGAGTCCTACTCGCATGCTCCAAACGCTCTCAATATGAACCAAATCAGCGAGGGAAAGTTCGTGCGGTCTTCTTGTAAACGTTATACCTGAGCTGTAACGCTCGGCCGGCCACCCATACTATTCTACTACAGGAAACACATTTAACATCGTTGGTTTCAGTATAAGTTGTGGTTCCAACATCAATTCTACACAAAGGAACTTCATTCTTGCGCCTTTTCGGGCTTTTCCAACGGATCTGTTAGAAACGCGCTCCTCTGGGTTGCCGCCGGATAACATTATGGAAGTCCCACAATGTTTCTTGGAAACAACTGTTCGACGTTTTCAGGTGGATATGGCAGTTAATAGAGTAGACGCTGCTGGTGTTACTCGGGCCGTCCAAATTTATCAGGGCCACGAGTAGGAATCACGCATGCCCGAAAAATCTCTCACAGATGGACGAAAACTGCGGTAATAGTGGTCCCTGCCGAGATCCGAAGCGAGTCGGGCGCTTCTCGACGCAGGGCACTGCAGAGTTTGAAGTCAATCTTATAGCCACGTGACGCCCGACAGCAGGGTCATTGTCCGCAGCACACACATAGAAGGCTTCACTTCTCATCCTGGCCGTGGCCAATATCAGTGCAGTTTTCGTCCTACTGTGAGAGACTTTTCGCGCACAGGTGCTTTCTGGTCATGGCCGCGATAAAATTGGACAGCACCGCTGAAGCATCACCAAATGGGTCTGCAGCAATTACTTCCGCATCCACCCGAAGACATCAAGCGTTTTCTTCAAGGAGATGTACTCGGACTTCCATAATGGTATCCGACGGCGAACTCAAGAGGTGTATTTTCAACTTCATACTTGTTACTCCGGTTAAAATTTTAGGATAACTGTGGGAAAAAATCTTATTTCATTTATGGCAGTAATGGAATGCAGGTCAATTTCAAAAACTTTCATTCCTCATGCTGCAACAAATTATACCTAAACTGACAACTCTGGTTGCAGTATTTCTCTTAGGCTTCATAATTATAACTGTTCTACATTACATATTAACGAACAAAGTTGAGAAGCATTGCAGAAACTACACTGATGACAACAGAGTCAGAACTGTGTTCAATTCAAATTCATAATGCGATTGTTGAAAGAAACTTGTGTCTTGCCATATTACTGTGCATAGGTCAAATGTTTTTTTTTCTTCGGAGAAAATAGGAAACAAATATTTCCACAAAAAACTGTTGTTCCTCTAGGATGGGTATGCAAGGTGAACATTAATAATACCGACGAACTGCAGGGATGGTTTCCCGACTGGAAATGGAGGAAAAACGGTCCTGTGAATATGTGTCCGTGCCATGGCAGCACTGTGCACGATGAATGCTTTCGTCTGTTGACATTTCAGAAATTGAATCGTTTCTGTGGTGAAGAGTTCCAGCAATCAACAGCACACCAAAAAAATATCTCAGTTTGAAGGATTCTGTATCTCTTCCACTTCTCATTCTATTCGGAGCAGCATGTGTTTTGCAATGCTAATAACAGGTGACGCTTCTGCATTGGTAAGGTGCGGATAGTATCTGCAATTTAGTCTTCAAAGAACGTGTTGAAAACATCGAACATTGTTGTTGCAGGACGACTTGCTTGCATTGGCCCAGGAGATCATTTCACAGTGTTGCATTGACGACGGCCAGTCGGCGGGGGCACTGAAATTTTCCTTTTTTCCCATAACTTTGCAACTAACCCACATCTTTTATCCGAATCCTCATCAGAATTTTCACTGTAAATGTCACTTTTTTCTCAGTTCACTTTAAAGTTTTTTTCTGATTCTCACGCATCTCGTTCCAGAATAAAGTCTTCTTGAGAGTCACTCAAGATATCTTCTAAATCACTGAGATCACATTCATTCACCCGGCCGTTGTGACCGAGCGGTTCTAGGCGCTTCAGCCTGGAACCGCGCTGCTGCTACGGTAGCAGGTTCGAATCCTGCCTCGGGCATGGATGTGTGTGATGTTGTTAGGTTAGTTAGGTTTAAGTAGTTCTAAGTCTAGGGGACTGATGACCTCAGATGTTAACTCCCATAGTGCTTATAGCCATTTTTGAACATTTATTCAGCAGCCGAAGAATGCCATCACCTGATTTTCACTTTCGGGCTGTTTTTTAAAATTTACAGCTCTCTCATTCTGAAGAAAACAAAAAATAAGTCCATCGGAATGTGTAACGGAGCAAAGCAGGTGGGGTCAGGTCCCAACCCCAAGTGTGTTTGCATTTTTATATCTTTTAAACAAGCGTACTAAAGATCTAATTATGTAATATGTACCTTAAAAAGATGCAAGACACATACAAGAATCAAGAGGTAATTGGTTGCAGCAGTATCCCCAAAAATCACTCTCTGGGGTCCTCGGAGGACCCATTTCTTTTGTTATGGACTAAAACACGTTGTAGAACCGATTATCTTTAAGGCAAGAAGCACTGCACTTTTAATACGGTAAAAATTTAAGGATCTACGCTGGAAGACAACTGTCTCTTTTTGGAGGGAAAAAGGATGTTTAGTAGGGTAGCAGGGAGTGGGTGTAACTATAAAGGTACGATGTATCGATGAAGAAAGCGTTGTAGAGTTGTATGCTGGAAAGACAGGAACTAAGGAATGATTTGGGATATAGGAAGGGCAGCCATGTGAAGAGAGAAAGGTTTAGGGAAAGACGGGAAAGGTAAAAGAGAGAGCGAGAGATGGGTAGGGAAGGGGAAAAGCTGGAGCCCTGATGAGGTGAGGCGGAACTGTAATTGGTAGGATGGGTAAGTATCGTATCCCAGTCAGAGGAGCATCAGTCAAGTAATGGTCGAACGAGGGCTTTGTGTGCTACTTCCTCAGTGCGTGGAGGTTTGTTCCAATGAATATCAGTCTGGCATCTGCCTAATCTGCGATTAGTTGTTGCACTTTCAATCGTTCCATAAGCATACTCCCAGATATTTAACGGATGTGGCAGCTTCCAGTGAATATTCGGCACTCGTACAGTCAAACATAATGGGTCCTCCCGCCAATTTATACGCAACATCTGTTTACAATGAGATGGCTGAAGTCATGGTATAACGATATGCACATATACAGATGGCGGTAGTATCGCGTGCACAAGGTTTAAGAGGACAGTACCTTGGCGGAACTGTCATTTGTACTCACGTGATTCATGTGAAGAGGTTTTCGACGGTTTTCGCTGCACAATGGGAATTAACAGACTTAACGAGGAGTGGTATTTGGGGCTAGACGCACTGGACATTCAGTTTCGGAAATCGTTAGGGAATTCAATATTCCGAGATCCACAGGGTCAAGAGTGTGCCCAGAAACCACCTTTCAGCCGTTACCTCTCACCACGGACAACGCAGTGGCCGCCGACCTTCAGTTAGCGACTGAGAGCAGCGGCGTTTGCGTAGAGTTGTCAGTGCTAACAGACAAGTAATACTGCGTGAAATAAGCACAGAAATCAACGTGGGACATACGACGGACGTACCTCTTTTAACAGCGTCGTGAAATTTGGCGTTAATTTGTTGTGGCAGCAGGCGGCCGACGCGAGTACCTCTGCTAACAGACCGGTATCGCTTCCATCGCCTCACCTTATCTCGTGACCATATCGGTTGTACCTTACATGACTGGACAACCGTGGCCTGATCAGATGAGTTCCGATTTCAGTTGGTGAAAGTTGACATTAGGGTTCAAATGTGGCGCAAACCCAACGAAGCCACGGACCCAAGTTGTCAACAAGGGACTGTGCAAGCTTGAGGTGGCTCCATAATGGTGTGTGCTGTGTTTACATGGAATGGACTGGGTCCTCTAGTCCAACTGAACCGATCGTTGATCGTAAATGGTTATGTTTGGCTACCTGGAGACCATTTGCAGGCATTCATGGACTTCATATTCCCAAACATGTCACTTGGCCACAGTTGTTCACGTTTGGCTTGAAACCATACTGGACAATTCGAACGAAGGATTTGGCCACCCAGATCGCCCGACATGATTTGCATCTAACATTTATGGTACATAATCGAATGTTCATTCGCTCACAAAATCCTGCCTGGCAACAATTTTGCAGTTATGGACGGCTGTAGAGGCAGCATGCCGCACTATTCCCTCAGGGTACTTCCAACGACTTGTTGAGTCCATGCCACGTCGAGCTGCTGTAGAACGCCGGGAAAAATGAGGCCTGACACGATATTAGGAGGTATCCGACGATTTTTGTCACCTTGGTGTATACCGACTGCCAATCACTGCACCAGCGTCGCTCTTCTTCAGGCCTCCCTGCATTTCGCAATAGTTTTCTAGCGTTGCGGCTTGTCCGCATTAAATAGTATGGACCTTCCGATATTATCCGCCAGGTCATTTGTATATATTGTGAATAGCAATGGTCCTACAACCCTCCATTGGCGTGTCTCAGAAGATTTCTCTCCATTAAGAATGGTGTGCAGTGCTCGATTTACTAATGAACTCCTCAGTCCAGTCTCTGGAATTTTCTTTCGTTTGGGGGAATTTCTGATTACGTCATCCGGAAACGCGAACTTGTGTCCTCTTTTGCGTTTACTTTGATATCATCCTTTGTACTCGTCGCATGTACAGCGTGTTTGACAATCGTAGGTACAAACGAAAGGAGCAAGTAGAGGACAACGAAACAACAAGGTCTGGAAGGCAATGGTTTCCCCAAGAGGACGTATCCCGCCTGAGTACTGGAACACGTTGCGACACAGTCCCCTGGGATCCAAACTGCAGATGAACACGAGTGTTCCACATGGCCACCATTCATAAGAGGGGAGTCTTCGGCACGTCTCCTCATTGATTCTCGTACACGTTCAGAAATTCCAGGTGTTTGCCGAATGCATTAAAAAACATTGAGAATGCGTCAGCGGAGTTCGTAGACACTATCACCAGGGCTGGAATACACCAAAGCTTCTAAATATTCCCATACAAGAAAGATACAACGTGTTTAAGTCAGGGCGCGGGGCGAGATGGGAAGCACCGATGTTCGCCATTCGCGAGCCAGGACCGATATAAACTATCTGATCAAAAAGTATCCGGATACGTGTCAGTGGACATTAGTATGGGGCGTGTTCACCCTTCAGCTTCATGGTAACCCATTCTTCCTCAAAAACCAGATGCTCGAGTCTGGAGCGAAGTCGACGTTCTGGCTCATCCCAAAGGTGTTCCACTAGGTTAAGGTTGAGACTCTGGCTGTGCAGTCCATTACAGGAACCTGATCTGTCCACAAACAATTCCCTTGCAGTTGCTGCTTTATGGCAGAATGCACTCCGATCTCTTCCTCTATTGCAGACAGTTCGCAATGCTGTAAAATGTACTCATATACTTCCGTGTTTAGCATTTTCGTAAACGTAATAATAAGAGCACATACTAACCACGAAAATTTTTTTTGTCGTCTTGTTGTCACTGTAGGCTTGTACGATCTGAAGCAAGGAGAGGATGTAGTTGGTGGCCGGTATGGTTGGTTGGTTGGTTTAAAGAGGCGGGAAGGGACCAAACTGCTAGCTCATCGGTCCCTTGTTCCTATTAAAAAACAATTCCACAGGGGAGAATAAAACAAACGAGACTTACAACACCAAACTGGGAGAAAGGAGCAACCACAAGAATGACAAACGGCAACAAACACTACAATGGACAAAATAGGACAAGAAAACCACAGAGATGCAAGAAACAGGTAGAAGGAATTAAAACAAGAGAGCAGATGACCATGGCTGGCTGATCACGAGAATAAAAAGGATAAGCCAGCCACTCTGCAACATATGAAAACTTCCAGCCTAAAAGCACTAGGGTGGAGGCCACGGACAAAGGACATGCGCTATAACTTAGATCGTATGATAAGACCAACCCTCACGTATAAAATGTAAACTAAATCGGCCGATGAGGCACTGTCTGTTAAAATTAACGGTAACGAGTCTGGTAACCGAAGATTTCGTCGCAGGGCTGCCAAAGTAGGACAGCGCAACAGAATATGGGCCACAGTCAACGGTGCCCCACCGACACTGAGGTGGGTCTTCACAGCGCAGGAGAGAGCCGTGGGTCGCCCAAGTGTGGCCAATGCGGAGCCGACAGAGAACCACAGAGTCCCTGTGAGAGGCCTGCATGGAGACTTCCACATTTTCGTAGTCTCCTTAATGGCGTGGAGTTTGTTGCACATACCAAGATTATGCCATTCAGTCTCCCAAAGCCGAAAATCTAGCGATGTAATACTGAAAGCTGGTCAGTTTCAGAGACTTCCATCTCCAGAAGCGGTTTCCGCATAGCCTGTTTGGCTAGCCTGTCAGCAAGTTCATTGCCTGGGATGCCGACGTGTCCTGGGGTCCAGACAAACACCAAGGAACGATTGGACCGTTCGAGGGCATAGATGGACCCCTGGATGGTTGCTACCACAGGATGGCTAGGTTAGCACTGGTCGATAGCTTGTAGGCTGCTCAATGAGTCAGTACACAGGAGAAACGACTCGCCAGGGCATGAGCAGATGTGCTCAAGAGCACGAAATATGGCCGCCAGCTCTGCAGTGAAAACACTGCAGCCATCTGGCAAGGAGTGCTGTTCAATATGTCCTCTGTGAACATAGGTGAAGCCAACGTGACCATCAACCATCGAGCCGTCGGTGTAAGCCACTTCAGAGCCCTGGGACATGTCAAGAATCGAGAGGATGTGACAGTGGAGAGCTGCAGGATTACCAGAGTCCTCACAATCATGTGAAAGGTCCAGATGAAGCTTCGGCCTAGGTTTACACCATGGAGGTGTACGTGAATGGACCTCAAGTAGAGGTGGTAAAGGGAAGAACTCCAATTCAGACAGAAGGGAGCGGATGTGAACCACAGTCATAAGCCTCGACTTGGGCCGACGATGCGGGAGATGAACTGCCACGGTTGGGAAAAAGAGACGGTAATTCGGATGCTCGGGCGAGCTACGAATGTGTGCAACATAACTGGCGAGCAGTTTTGCGTGTTGCATCTGCAATGGAGTGCCTCCAGCCTCCACCAGTACGCTGGTCACCAGACTCGTCCTAAAAGCTCCCGTCACAAGTTGAACTCGGCAGTGGTGCACTGGGTCGAGTAAATGCAAGGCTGAGGGCGCCACTGAACCATAAACCAGACTCCCATAGCCAAGGTGGGATTAAACAAGGGCTCTGTAGAGCTGCAGTAGCGTAGAGCGATCTGCACCCCAGTTGGTATTGCTCAGGCAGTGGAGGGCATTGAGGTGCTGCCAGCACTTCTGCTTAAGCTGATGAAGATGAGGAAGCTAAGTCATTAAGGTAAAGTTCTGGTTCCAGATGAATGATACAATGCCGACAGAAGTGCGTGATACACGACTTCGCGGCTGAAAACTGGAAGCTGTGGGCTACAGCCCATGACTGCGCCTTGTAAATGGCTCCCTGTATGTGCCACTCAGCAACACCAGCACTGGAGGAGCAGTACAAAATGCAGAAGTGGTCTTTATACAGAGAATGTGAGACCAACAGCTCTACAGTTGTTGCTAGACTGTTGATGGCCACTAAAAATAGAGAGGCACTCAATACAGAGCCATGTGGGACTCCATTCTCATGGATATGGGGGGAACTATGGGAGGCACCAACTTGAACACGGAAAGTACAGAGCGTCAGGAAGTTTTGGATAAAAATCAGGAGTGTGCCCCAGAGATCCCACTCATATAATGTGGTAAGGATATGATGTTGCCTGGTCGTGGCATAAACTTTTCGTAAATCAAAAAAGACGGCAACTAGGTGTTGGCGTCTGGAAAAGGCTGTTTGGAAGCCAGACTCGAGGTACACAAGCTGCCTTGGCATGGAGCCAGTAGGCTCCTTGACTCCAGGAGCCAACACAACTGCCGAATAACCATACGTTCTAACAGCTTACAAAGAACGTTGGTGAGGCTGATGGGCTGATGGCTACCCACATCACGCGGGTTTTTGTCGTATTTTGCCGTATTGCGATGGAAAGACGCCATCTCACCAGATCTGGTTAAAGTTGACGAGGAGATGTCGCTTGTAGTCTGACGAGAGATGTTCAATCATCTGACTGTGGATCCGATCTGGCCCAGGAGCTGTGCCAGGGCAATGTGCAACGGCGCTGAGGAGCTCCCACTCTGTAAAGGAAGCATTATAGGGTTCACTGTGACGTTCCCCCTCCATCCGCCATTTAAGGGTGCGAAAGGCTGATGGTAGTTTTCCGATGCAGAGGCTCGATCATAGTGCTCATCAAAGTGCTCGGCCCTTGCGTTGGCGTCGGTTGATATCACGCTATTGATTTTAATGACAGGGACACTTGTCGATGTCTGGTAGCCAGAAACACATCTGATCTTTGTCCAGACTTGGGAAGGTGACGTATGGCACCCAATGTTCGAGACATATCTCTCCCAACACTCCTGTTTCCTTCTTTTTATAAGCTAGAGAACATGGGCATGGGGCCGTTTAAAAGCTGTTAGGTGGTCTAGGGACGGGTGCCACTTAGGTCGCTGTAAAGCTCGCTGACGCTCTTTTCTTGCCTCGGCGATTTCCGGCGACCACCAAGGTACTGACTTTCGCCAAGGGGCACCCTAAAGAACAAGGGATCGCGTTTTCCGCCGCAGAAACGATCGTTCTAGTGACCTGCTCAACTACCACATCGATGGTACCATGCGGGGAGATTCAGCGGTGACAGCAGAGGTGAAAGCTTCCCAGTCTGCTTTATTTAAAGCCCATCTGGGAAGACGTCTGGGGAAATGGCGCTGGGGGAGTGATGTGAAGATGGGGAAGTGGTCCTACCACACAAGTCATTGTGGGCTCTGCAGTGGACAGATGGGAGAAGTACTGGGCTGCCGAGGGATAAATCAATGGCCGAGTAAGTACCATGAGCCACACTGAAATGTGTGGGGACCCCAGTAGTTAAGAGACAGAGGTCAAGTTGAGACAGTAAATTTTCGACATCTCTACCTCGATTAGTAAACATGGTGCCACCCCACAAGGTGTTATGGGTGTTGAAATCTACCAGAAGTAGGAATGGTTTAGGGAGTTGATGAATCAGTTCAGCCAATATGTTCAGAGCTACTGCACCATCTGGAGGAAGATATACATTGCAAACATTTATTTCCTCTGTCATCCTTATCCTGACAGCCACAGCTTCAAGAGGGGTTTGAAGGGGCACAGTTTCACTACATACTGAGTTCAGGGCATAGACGCAAACCCCACCTGACACTCTATTATAGTTCTCTTATAGTTGCTGCACTTCTTGTAATATCCCTTTAGCCAAGGAGGACAGGGGTCCGCATTGCTGGGAGCCAGGTTTCGTGGAGGGCAATGTAGAAAACAGGTGTAAAGCTTAACAGTTGCCATAGCTCAGCCAGGCAATGGAAAAACCGCCGCAATTCCACTCGAGGATGACGTGATTGTGAGGCTGGGAAGGCATGAAACGCTCAAGGAGACACTTTACACCTCAGGGTCACCTGCTGCCACTGATTGAGTACCTGTGTGATCAATATTCATTGTGACCAAGAGCCCTGCAAGGTCGAGGTCCTCAGGGGACACCAGAGTCTCTACGTAATCCTCAGACGTAAAGCTTGTAGGTAGCGGTGGTGTGGATGCCAAGGGCGTTGCTCCCGAAGTAGGTGATGCAGGAGCAACAGGAATAGAATGGCCCTCATCATCAAGGCGGCGGGTGGTGTCTGATGGGTCTGAGAGCCAACTCTAAATGGCGAAACTGCAGTGGCGACAACCGTTGATGCAACAGAAGTGTAAGTGGGTGTCATATGCACAGGACGTAGGCGTTCAAATTTCCTCTTAGACTCAGTGTAGGTCAGTTGGTCCAGGGTCTTGTATTCCATGATTTCCCATTCTTTCTGGATAATCCTGTAGTCCGGTGAGGAAGGGGAATGTTGCTCACCACAGTTGACACAAATGGGAGGCGGGGCACATGCAGTATTGGGATCTGATGGGTGTCCACAGTCTCGACATGTGAGGCTGAAAGTACAGCGGGAAGACATATGGACGAACTTCGAGCATTTAAAGCACCGCATCAGGGAAGGGATAAATGGCTTGACATCACAGCGGTAGACCATCACCTTGACTCTCTCAGGTAATGTGCACCCTCAAAGGCCAAGATGAAGGCACCAGTGGCAACCTGATTATCCCTCAGACCATGATGGATGCCATGGACAAAATGAACACCTCATCGCTCTGAGTTGGGGAGCAGCTCGTCGTGAGACTGCAAAAGAAGGTCCCTGTGGAATGTAATACCCTGGACGATATTTATGCTCTTATGGGGTGTGACGGAAACAAAAAATTCCCCCAGCTCGTCACAGGCGAGTAACGCCCACGACTGGGCAGAGGATGCTGTTTTTATCAAGACTGACCGAGGTCGCATTTTGGACCATCCCTCCACCTCCTCAAACTCGTCTCTAAATGCTTCACAAGAAACTGAGGCTTCGTTGGCATGAAATATTCCCCATCAGCTCTCATACATAAAGAGTTACCAGGGCAAATAAGGTTTACTGCCATCCTTAGCTTGGCGTTCCTCCCATGGTGCACGATGGACACGATGCACCACGTAAGATGCCCTTCCCCAATTGGCTCGCTCTTCAGGAAAATTTGGAAGAATGGAGGGCATGCTCTGGAGGGGACCATCACATAAAGACCGAAAGGTGTGAGACTCCTTTTAGTCGCCTCTTACGACAGGCAGGAATAACTCGGGCCTATTGTAACCCCTGGACCCGCAGGGGGGTGGCCGGTCTCCTCTTTCTATAGCACAACTGCAAGGATGTGATAATATGGTTGTTTATTCATAAGAAAAAGAAAGCTACTTAACTTAAGCTAGTTGTGATACAAGCATTTCATTAATAGTCCACGTTAGCCCTACTGATGGTGAAATAGAAGTCTGCTAGGTACTCTGCTCTGGTTTCTGGGTACTGACTGGCTCTGAGATAGACACCGACCTAACTGCGACTTCCACTGGGCTGCGACTGATGACTCGTTTCTTTGTCTTGCTGGATGACTGACTGCCCTTTGGTCCGCGGCGGCGGTCTAAGTACTGGCGGTCGAGAGTGCGTTCGCGGCGTGTTGCTTGCGAGTCTCCATTTGGCGTCTCTTCTGATAGTCGCGTTGCTTGCGCCTGCTATCGATCTTCTCGCTATCTCTTTGCTGCCTGGCGAGCTGGCGACATCTTAGGCCAGCACAAAAGCATCCCCATGCCGTAACATCACCACCTCTGTACTTCACGGTTGGGACTATACATATTGGCATTACGCGTGTTTGGCGTGTAACTTTCTCCAGACATTCGGCAAACCGAAACTCTTCCATCGCATAACCACAGTGCACAGAATGATTCGTGACTCCAAATCACTCATTTCCAGGCACCAGTTGCCCAGTGGCTTTGCTCTTTACACCAGCTCAAGCCTCACTTAGCATCGATCACAGAGATGTGTGGCTTATGAAGATGTAAACAGTATTTAATACAGTGATAGTTCTAGAAGAGAGTGCGTAAAAATTCAGCGAGTCGCACACCATCAGTTATCTGCACCAATATTCGACGATATTCTTCTATACGCGTGGTACACCGAGAAACTGTGTGATGATCGACAATCGTTTATGAATGTAAAACCAATTTGTTTTGCAACAGACACAATGAAGAAACCACGCATGTGCAAAAATTCGGCGTTCATTACACGTGTTGTACGTCGCAGTAATTATTGTTTTCCAGGTCTCTATGATGAGTATCATCCTGATTCGTGCAATGCTCAATTGCTCATTACATTGTCATACATGTAGATACAATAATATAAATAAGGTGGCTATACCGATTTCATTCAAAGTTCCTTTTCTTAATTCCTGTCTTATTCTGGACAGTTTTTTCTCCTTTTCCGAGGACGAAGATTATGAAAATAATGAATGATTGATTACATATTAATAGTTTGTAGTCATAATAAGTTATTATTTGAATTACGTTGGAATGAAAAAAAGCACCAGCAGTGAGATTCGATCCAGAGACCTCGTTCTTATAAAACTAAGAGTTTATTCTCTACTCAGCGGAGTCCTTAAGCATTAGCACCCGTATAACGCACATAATTAGGCTAAAATTTGCAACTTCAGTTTTCTCGAAAACGGTTAAGAGATTCGCCTTCCTGCTTACATATATTGGAACCCTAGTCATGTCCTACACACCCTGCCAGTAGAAATAAAACAGGTGAAGGGAAGTTCGTAGGGTCTCCTGGTTAGAACTGCAGAGGCGGCGGCGTCCAAGAGGTCAGGAACCGCCTGCGATCAATTGCGCCATCTTCCTCTCGCGGCCATGCGAAGCTAAAAAAAATGGCTCTGATCACTATGGGACTTAACATTTGAAGTCATCAGTCCCCTAGAACTTAGAACTACTTAAACCTAACTAACCTAAGGACATCAGACACATCCATGCCCGAGGCAGGATTCGAACCTGCAACCGTAGCGGTAGCGCGGTTCCAGACTGTAGCGCCTAGAACCGCTCGGCCACCTCGGCCGGCCCATGCGAAGCCTCCGGGGGCAAACGGCCGCGGGCGCAGTCCCAGGGTCGGTCTTCGCTACCTGCCTTCCCACAGCATGCTAGTTCTGTTCAGCCTTTCACAATGGCTCCTCCAAAATCGTTGACTTCCGGTGCACACGCATACGTACGCATGACCTTTCAACGAAAAGTGACTCGGAAGCGAAGTTTTACGCTCACAGGATTTTATGTGGCGTTACAAAACAATATCTGGACCTGATCCGCTAAAACTGAGAGGTAATGCATCTGGAATCGACTAATGCAGTGAAAACTGGGCTTAGTAGATCTCTCATACAAAATTCAGTCTTTATGTGCAGCAAGAAGGTAAAACTAAGATAAAACTCATTTCCTTTTGGCTCTAGTTTACACGAGATAGATACATTATCAGCTACGATTGTTCTGAATGGAACTATATACCAACTTCTATCGTATCAGAGGGACATTAAGAAAACTACTTCCAGTGTGTGCACATACTCATCTTTAAGGCAAGAGCTTTTGTTTGAATAGTTGCAATTTCACCACGCGTTTTTCAATTTAAGCCCGTCCCATCTCTGCTTGACTGTCACTGCTGAAATAGAAGCTTCGGCCGCCCATTATCCATAGCGAGAAAAGGCAGTGCCCGTGGAATAAAATAAGTACTGTGTTCATTTCTGAGTTCGCTAAAAGATTATCTCACGTCTCTTTGCCCGGTTATTCTCGAATGCTTCTTAAACACCTGTTTTACGACAACTGCCATTCCCGTTCTAATCTATTCAGTAAACCTCACACTAACTCATTCTGACATCCACGCGTCATACACAAGTTATGGCCTACGATGTTCAGAGCCAGCTTGCAAAACATTTGCAAAGTGTTCATTACATTTCACACTGACGGAAAAGAATATCCCAACGCCATGGAGGAGCTTGTGAGATAAACGAAAGTTGGTAGGCGTGTTTCTACGTCCGAAAGATGACGTCTATTCATATTTGGCGCCCGTTGCTTAAGTGTGGTGATACTAGCGCTACTGTGAGTACACAAATCACGTTTGCTTTACATACGCGTTGTAACTTTCGTAAGCGTTAGTTACCTTTGAGATTGGATGTAGTGAGTTGATGTTAGTCAAAAATGCTTTTAAGGCGACGAGCACACGATTATCAACGCCTCACTGAGTCTGATCGAACCACACTATACATAACTGCTGGCAGTGGTGAACACGGAAGGATCGTCATATTCGGCATAGGTCTCGGCACATCGTACTGCGTCTATAGCAGCATTTCGGGCAGCAATTGGCACTTTTACAAATCGGTTACTTCAAGGATAGCTCCTAGACAGTAGCCCTGGAGCGTACGTCTCACTGACACCAAACCACCCCCATTTGCCGCTTCAGTGGTGTCAAGCGAGAGCTCGTTGGAGGGTAGGATGGAGGGAAGTTGTGTTTTCTGACGAAAGCTGGTTCTGCCTCGGTGCCAGTGATGGCCGTGTGTCGGTTAGAAGGCGCCCAGTTGAGGGCCTGCAATCAATCTGTCTGCATACCGACACCTGCAATTGCGGTCTGGGGTGCGATTTCGTATGACAGCAAGAACACATTTGTGCTTATCCCCCGCGCCAAGACTGAAAATCTGTACTTCAATTTGGTGATTTGACATGTTGTGCTGCCATTCGCGAACAGCATTCCAGGGGGTGTTTTCCAGCAGGATAAAGCTCGCCCACGTACCGTGTTGGAAACCAACATGCTCCACAGAGTGCTGTCATGTTGCCTTGGCCTGCTCGATCACCAGATCTGACTCCAGTCGAGTACATGTGGGACATCATCTGGCAACAAGTGCACCGTTATCCACAAACGGCATTAGCCGTCCCTCTGTTGATAGACGGAGTGCAACAGGTATGCAGCTCCGTGCCACAAACTGACATTCGACACCTGTGCTACACAGTGCATGCACATTTGCATGCTTGCATTCAACATCCTGGTGGTTACACCGCTTATTAATGTACCAGCATTTCACATTTGCAATGACTTATATCGCGCTTATATTAAACTGTCATCTTGCAACTGCCGGCCGGAGTGGCCTTGCGGTTCTAGGCGCTACAGTCTGGAACCGAGCGACCGCTACGGTCGCAGGTTCGAATCCTGCCTCGGGCATGGATGTGTGTGATGTCCTTAGCTTACTTAGGTTTAATTAGTTCTAAGTTCTGACCTCAGAATTTAAGTCGCATAGTGCTCAGAGCCATTTGAACCATTTTGAACCATCTTGCAACATTAACAGCTTAAATATATTACCTAGACGAATGTAGTCCCGAAATTTCATTACTCTACATTACCTATTTATTCGTGCTGGGGTGTTTTTCCGTCAGTATGTTAAGCACCTTATGAAGGTGTAGGTATCGCAGGCACACAGTTGGATGTGACATTCCTAGCAGCGTTGAAGAAAGTATAGAAATTGTAGGAATGTTATGGAATTTGTGAGTTTGTGTGTCTACAGACGGAGCACTGGCCGTGATCGACAAATAAAAAAATAAATAAAATAAAATAAAAATCAGGATTGCTAGTGCAAGTGAATGGGAGAATGAAATAGCTTCCTGCACCCAATTGTGCTGCTCTACAGCTTGAAGTAATTCATCTGTAATGAGTCAGAGAAGATAAAGGCAGCCTAGATTTTCCCAGGAACCTCCCTCAGGATCGATTTCCTCGTTTGCCCAAGTCTCCACAGCACTCCCCATCCTACCACCTGTGACAATGGAGGGGGCACGGCGCTCGCTGCTCCCAGGCCAACGCTCACCTTTTCCCCTTTCCGTTCTATACTGTTCAACCGATCCCCATGAAGATTGGTATAGGTCGGTTTTTGAGCACGGAGAATATTTTCCTGTCATACACTTCGTTGTAACTCGCCAGTAGATGGCACAGGGGTATATCAATTTCTGTACCGTTCAATCGACCGCAGAAGTCAAATAGACAGCTCAGTTCTCAATAATAGCGAGTAGTGATTGTAATTATGATTAGTGATTGGTGACTGAGTTTGTTATGGAATATTATGCCAATATGAATGCCTATTCTCCATTTCTTCATAGGCGAATGACGTTCCATTCTTCTTTTATTTACAGGCGAAAGAAATTTTTGCCACTAGATAGCGCTGCAGCATCTCAACTTCTACACAGTTCAGTTGATCGCAAAAATCATATCGACGCCTCAGTCTGTTATTAACAACTAGATTCGCTCTACCAAAACTACAATTCAGTAGTTTTGGAACACTAAGTAAATGATGTAGTAATTCGTAGGATTGCCAGTAGCATTGGTAGCATTGACAGAGAAAAAAACATAAATGAGTGTGTGAGAGAGAAACTGTGGGCCGACGACTTCTTGTTTTTTTCTTCGCTTCGTTGTTTGTTTTGCACATAATGAGACCATCCTCCATTGTTATTAGTGTATTTTGTATCCTTACAGAATAAATTATTTGATCGCATAACTACTGCGTTTTTACGAAACCAAGCAATTAATTTTGATGGAACTAGACTTTAAACGCGCAAACATAAACAATAGTGTCGTATTGTCGCATTATTATTGCCGTTAATTTGTACTCAATTGAACGTTCTTCATCATGATCAAAGGCAAGAGTCTCCTGTTATTATTGATAAATGTGAAAGTTGCTTATGAATGTCAGAACCGCGTTTAATATATGTTCGATGAATACCATTACTGTTCTTTCGGAATCTTAACATGCCAAAGTTGAGCAACGGAACAGACTTTCCGAGAAAAAAATTGATCCCGAATGTGACTGAGGCAAGAAGAATTATCGGCAGACGTGGTGATCCGCACATTTCAGTGATGTTCCCTGGTTTGCCCTCGACATTCGAACTACGACAGTTACCTGTGCCTCTTGCTTCCGCGTTGACAATCAACAATGGTCAAGGCCAGTCACTGCACGTTGCCGGTTTAAATTTAGAAAATATATTTTTCTCTCGTGGTCAGCTATATATTGCTCGCTCCAGAGTACGAACTCCAAAGCTATACGTCAAATCAGAAAACCAAAAATATTGTTTATCTATTTGCGTTACTCTAAATGATAGGAAATTACAATGAAATCAAAAATGGTTGAAATGCTCTGAATGCTATGGGACTTAGCATCTGAGGTCATGAGTCCCCTAGACTTAGAAGTACTTTAACCTAGCTAACCTGAGGACATCACACACATCCATGCCCGAGGCAGGATTCGTACCTGCGACCGTAGCAGCAGCGCAGTTCCAGCATGAAGCGCCTAGAACCGCTCGGCCACAGCGGCTGGCTACAATGAAAGCCAGACAATTAGCTACTTACTGGCAGAATATCAACGGAGACAGTTGAAAATATGTGTCCCCACCGGGACTCGAACCCGGGATCTCCTGCTTCCATGGAAAATGCTCTATCCGATTTTTTTTTTTTTTTGTCTCATTTTGTTCTATATTGTTCGCTGAATTTGTTCAGGGCGGACGTCCAATGACACCCGTTTAGGTTCTTCGTTGATCCATTCACTCAGTTTTTTATTACAGACGGCAGGTAATCCTCTGACTGAACACGCTGAGCTAATAAGCCATCGAGGACACAAAGGACAGTGCGACAGCAGGGACTTGTGTCTGGCACGCTTCCCTTGAGACCCACATTTCCAACTTACTGTCCACACACTACATTTGTAGTGCCTCTGCCCACTATACTCATTACTCGCGGTAGATTGACTGTGTATAGTTCATCATCAATTTATACCAATAAAATTAATGGAAATACATCGCTATGAATTTTCATCTTTCCACATTTTTGTACAGAATATATTACATACAGATCATTCGTTTTGTATACGCGGAGGTTCATGTAACTATGAACTCTTTTGAGTCTGTAGCAATTTTTCACGCAGTAATATGTTAATATCTTTCAACAATAAGAATGACTTTTAGTACTATGAATTCGAAATTAAATTTAAATTATTAGAAAATATCAGTTTTTGTGTTAATCAAGAAAATTTCAGAAAATGGATACTACAGTGGTGGATCGGGTTACATACTACAATGAGTCCAATGTCCATTTTCTGTATGACGTACTAATGGAAACTGCACACAGTGAAATACGCAAAGCAATGAAGTTTTACTCACAATGGCTTTGTGACTACCAGTCACCAACAAAATAAATCCTTTTCTTAATTAAACATAGCTAAACGACCCAGGTCAAAGTTCACTCTGCGTTAGGATTCGAACATCAGTTAATTAGATCCACAAAACGAAAGGGATTATACGCGATCAAACGCTGTGGCGAAGGCCACAACGGAGTTGATCACTTGACGCTGTATTTACGAAATACAGAATGGAAAGGTGTACGCAGCAGACATGGAGTGAATGAAAAATACAGCACACTCAGTAACGTAGACATAGGTTACGAATTTTGAAAACAGCCATCCTAAAAATTTAACTGTGTAAGTAGGTTAAACACTCCTAAGCCGCAGATTACATGTCGGGTCAGAATATCGTATCGAATAAGGATTAAGTGACTTGGATGACTATACAGGACGCTCAGAAACAATTCTGAAGTGATTGCAAGGGTGCTGTAGGGTAGGTTGTGCTAAGAAATGAAATTTGAGGAAAGAATTCGATACGTTGCGCCGTTTCCGAGTAAATTGGCACTGAGGTTAGTCAATCAGGTCGTTGCGCGCACAAATTGAAACGGCTTGCCAGAGTAGATATCGCAAAACGTGTTCTTCGTTTGGTTTCCTAAAACCAAACAACAGACCGATGTGAAAATCGGACACGGAACAGTAGTAAGGATCGAATCAGATCCAAAGGCTGAGCAGTCTCCTATGGCATCATCATCTACGGTATGAGAACAACTGATGCAGACTGCATCTGGCTGGAGGCTTGAATCTGCGCATTCAAAGACCTGACTGGCTAACTTCAATTCTAGTTAACTCGTAAACGGCGCAACGCCTGGAATTATTTTCTTAACAATTATTTGACAATACAGTCTAGGCTGAAACACCTTTACAAGCTGTTCAGACTCTGTCTGACTACTCTGTATAGTTAAATCACGTGATGAATATTACAGTGTACTTTCACTGTACATCAAATTTTGACGAAAGATTTGCACGTGCAGACGGTTCGTGCCAAATTGGTGCCGAAAAACGTCACAACTGAGCCGAAGGACAACCAAAAAGATGCGTCCGTTAACCTTCTCGAGAGAATTGCAACGACCACAAACAGTTCAGTCGTGTGATCACAGATGATACATCCTGGATTTTTGAGTACGATCGTGGGACAAAGCGGAAAAGTGAGGAGTGACACATCGAGACATCTCCTCGACCGAAAAAAGCTCGGATGAGTAAATCAGAGATCAAAACACGCTCATTTTTCTTTTTTGAGTATGGGCAGCGTGCATAAGGAACTTGTTTCTCCAGAGCAAACTGTCAACCAAGTATTTTACAAAGATGTCCTCGAAAGACTTAGGAAAAGGGTGACCCGACTGAGACTGGACATTGCAGACAAGTGTATGCTGCATCATGACAACGCCCCACGTCACATGGCCACTTCCATCACGGAATTTTTGACCTGCAAAGACTTTCTTGTTGATCCACAGCCACACTATTCATCTGATTTGAGTCCTTGTACCTTTTAACTTTTACCAGAATTACAAAATGCTTTAAAAGGATGTAATTTTGGGACTCTGGAGAAGAATCAAAAGAATTTGACCGACATGTTGAAGAACCTACCAGTTGCAGCCTTTCAGCGCTGCTACCAAGACTGGGAACAACGACTCTGCTGGTGTATAGCTGGCAAAGGGAACTGCTTTGAAGGGGACAATATTGCTGTTTGAAAAAAAAAATGGTAGATAAAAAATCAATGTCATTACTTTTCTCACACTCCACGTACGCTGATAAGCCAAGACATTATGGCTCCTGCCCACCGCGAGACTGAATGCCCCCTGGAGGCGATGTGGGAACGTGACGCCGTAACGAAAGTGTATAAGTGGAGCAGAAACGAATTGGAAATCGTTGTAGCGATGATAAGGGCTGCAAATGTGAAAACTCACTGACACAGACGACTGTGACAAAGCTCAGGTTGTTATCTCCCGCAGGCTGGGAACGAGCTGTTCGTGTACTGCTGCTCTGCGCGCCTACGAAAAGTGGTTGAAGGGTGGCGTCTGTGACTCTTGGCGGCGCGCCGTTGGGTGCAAGTCTTTTTAGGTGATATCATGCGGGCGACTTGTGTGGCGGTGCTGATGAAATGTTGATGACGATAACACAACACCCACTCCCCGAGCGGAGAGTATCCCCGTCCCGGCCAGGAATCGAACCTGGGCCCCGCAGCTACTGAGGCACACTGAAGGATGGTATAAGCACGAGTAGGCGAAAAGGTGTTTGGACGTCCACGATACATCACAAAACGTGGAAGTCGGAGCCTTGCCCACTTTGTAAACGAAGGTAGCCGGCGATCTAGTGACAGAGTTCAGTGCTGGTGAAGGCACGAGTGTTTGGAGGCACACCGTTCAGAGCATGTTGTTGAACGTGGAGCTCCGGAAAAAAAAAATCTTCAAATGTGTGTGAAGTCTTATGGGACTTAACTGCTAAGGTCATCAGTCCCGCCGGCCGGTGTGGCCGAGCGGTTGTAGGCGCTACAGTCTGGAGCCGCGCGACCGCTACGGTCGCAGGTTCGAATCATGCTTCGGGCATGGATGTTTGTGATGTCCTTAGGTTAGTTAGGTTTAAGTAGTTCTAAGTTCTAGGGGACTTATGACCTCAGCAGTTGGGTCCCATAGAGCTCAGAGCCATTTGAGCCATCATCAGTCCCTAAGCTTACACACTATTTAACATAAATTATCCTAAGGACAAACACACACACCCATGATGACTAACTGAAAACCTCAGCTGCTGACAGGTGTTGTTGTTATACCTCGATGTGGACAGCTGAAAATGTGTGCCCCGACCGCGACTCGAACCCGGGAATCGCCAAAGCGTGCGCGAGTAATGAGTGAGTGGGCAAATGTCTATAAGGTACAATACATATGTAGAATTATGGACAGTTGGGAATGTGAGTCTCACGGGAAGCGCGCAAGGGATAAGTCCCTGCAGTCGCGCTATTCATCTGTGTCCTGGGTGGCTCGGATGGATAGAGCGTCTGCCATGTAAGCAGGAGATCCCGGGTTCGAGTCCCGGCCGGGGCACACATTTTCAGTTGTCCACATCGAGGTATAACAACAACACCTGTCAGCAGCTGAGGTTTTCAGTTAGTCATCATTTATTCCAGGGAAAAGCTGCACGGTCATCAACAGTAACTGTTCTTTCGAGAACAAGTTACTGTCTTGGAGGGAGGACTCGAAGGCCGGCCGCGGTGGCCGTGCGGTTCTAGGCACTTCAGTCCGGAAACGCGTGACTGCTACGGTCGCACGTTCGAACCCTGCCTCGGGCATGGATGTGTGTGATGTCCTTAGGTTAGTTAGGTTTAAGTAGTTCTAAGTTCTAGGGGACTGATGACCTCAGATGTTGAGTCCCATAGTGCTCAGAGCCATTTGAACCATTTTAGGACTCGAAACTCCTCCGGGACCAGCGGCACAGTTCATGACTGCAGCGCCTGAGACCGCTCGGCTAATCCCGCGCGGAGCTCCGCAACAGACGACCCCAACGTGTTCCCACGTTGACCCAGTGACATCTTCAGCTACGGTTGAAGTGGCCGTGGATTTGGTGAGACAGGACCGTTGTTCAGTGGGTACATGTCGCCTTGTCGGGAGAATCACATTTCCTGTTACAACAGGCTGACGGTCGTGTCGGGATACTGCGTCGCTCAGGCGAATGGATGCTCTCAACATCCATTTCATCACGAACGCCGGCCGAAGGTGGCTGTATTACGCTATGAGGAAATTACCTGGGCTTGCATGGGGCCTGTGATAGCACATTACTGGCCATTAAAATTGCTACACCACGAAGATGACGTGCTACAGACGCGAAATTTAACCTACAGGAAGAAGATGCTGTGATATGCAAATGATTAGCTTTTCAGAGCATTCACACAAGGTTGGCGCCGGTGGCGACACCTACAACGTGCTGACATGAGGAAAGTTTCCAATCGATTCCTCATACACAAACAGCAGTTGACCGTTGTTGCCTGATGAAACGTTGTTGTGATGCCTCGTCTAAGGAGGAGAAATGTGTACCATCACGTTTCCGACTCTGATAAAGGTCCGATTACAGGCTATCGCGATTGCGGTTTATCGCATCGTGACATTGCCGCTCGCGTTGGTCGAGGACCAATGAGTGTTAGCAGGATATGGAATCGGTGGGTTCAGGAGGGTAATACGGAACGCCGTGCTGGATCCCAACGGCCTCGTATCACTAGCAGTCGAGATGACAGGCATCTTATCCGCAAGGCTGTAAAGGATCGTGCAGCCACGTCTCGATCCCTGAGTCAACGGATGGGGACGTTTACGAGACAACGACCATTAAATGTTCAAATGTGTGTGAAATCTTATGGGACTTAACTGCTAAGGTCATCAGTTCCTAAGCTTACACACTACATAACCTAAAGTATCCTAAGGACAAACACACACACCCATGCCCGAGGGAGGACACGAACCTCCGCCGGGATCAGCCGCACAGTCCATGAGTTCAGCGCCTGAGACCGCTCGGCTAATCCTGCGCCGCACAACGACCATCTGCACGAACAGTTCGACGACGTTTGCAGCAGCATGGACTATCAGTTCGGAGACCATGGCTGCGGTTACCCTTGCCGCTGCATAACAGACAGGAGTGCCTTCGATGGTGTACTCAACGACGAACCTGGGTGCACGAATGGGAAAACGTCATTTTTTCGGATGAATCCAGGCTCTGTTTACAGCAAGGTGTTGGTCGCATCCGTGTTTGGCGACATCGCGGTGAACGCACATTGGAAGCGTGTATTCGTCGTCGCCATACTGGCGTATCACCCGGCGTGATGCTTTGGGGTGCCATTGGTTACACGTCTCGGTCAGCTCTTGTTCGCATTGACGGGACTTTGAACAGTGGACGTTACATTTCAGATGTGTTACGACCCGTGGCTCTACCCTTCATTAGCCGCGCGGGATTATCCGAGCGGTTTCAAGTGCTGCCGTCATGGACTGTGCGGTTGGTCCCGGCAGAGGTTCGAGTCCTCCCTTGGGCATGGGTGTGTGTGTGTGTTCGTCCTTAGGATAATTTAGGTTAAGTAGTGTGTAAGCTTAGGGACTGATGACCTTAGCAGTCAATTCCCATAAGATTTCACACACATTTGAACATTTTCTTCCCTTCACTCGTTCCCTGCGAAACACTACATTTCAGCAGGATAATGCACGACAGCATGTTGCAGGTCCTGTACGGGCCCGAGATACAGAAAATGTCCAACTGCTGCCCTGGCCAGCACATTCTCCAGATCTCTCACCAATTGAAAACGTCTGGTCAATGGTGGCCGAGCAACGGGCTCGTCACAATATGCCAGTCACTACTCTTGATGCATGGGCAGCTGTGCCTGTACACTCCATCCAAGCTCTGTTTGACTCAATGTCCAGGCGTATCAAGGTCGCCATTACGGACAGAGTTGGTTGTTCTGGGTACTGATTTCTCAGGATCTATGCACCCAAATTGCGTGAAAATGTAATCACAGGTCAGTTCTAGTAGAATATATTTGTCCAATGAATACTCGTTTATCATCTGCATTTCTTCTCAGTGTAGCAATTTTTATGGCCAGTAGTGTAATAGAATTCGAAGACACCATTGTAGGGTCCTGCCCATTCGTCTCGTATAGGGTTGCTAAAGAATGCTGCGTTCTTGGAATTCTATGCATGAATTGAAGAAAATAACGCTAATAGTTTTTATTACAATAAAGAAGATAGAACTTTGAATTCACATGGTGCTGCAAGCGATGGGCGACATGCAAACAATCGAAGTATACAAGTTCCATGTAAGCAGGTCGTGTGGACCACGAGTCACTGCTATGGTAGTGCTCCCCTAGTACTGAGCGAATACTGTCTGGCCGAGGCCGCCAGGAGCGGCGCTTACATCCTCTTTGGCTAGAGGCCGCTCCTGTCGTGGTGCGGTCTTTGTCAGCGGGGTATTGTCTGACATCGTGTCACCGCCTTCTTTGCTCTTGCGATCTTCGTGCCGGCAGCTGTTGATACGCCGGAACAACCACGACAACTGTATACTATGTAAACCGAAAACACCAATACGGATCACCAGCATCGCCCCATGTTTCACATCTTCCACGTCGGCGGTGGCATCATTCTGCGTGATATCGGTCCGTGTCATAAGATCAGAATCGTGCTACAGTGTATTGAAGAACATGGTAGCGAACTCATGTTGATGTTTTGTCCACGAAATTCGCCTGGAATACATCTGAGGCGCTACTGGGCGCCAGACCCGCGGCCGCAAACCACCGACCCGTAACTAAGGGGAACTGCGTGAACGACGCGTGGACATCACACACCTGCGGTAACCTACCATCGACTACTGGAATGAATGACTCATAGACTCGCTGCTGTGTTGCATTCTGAAGGCGGAATAATGCGCTATAATTACGAGGTCGTAATGTTTTGGCTCATCAGGGTATTAGCAACAACCTCTTCCGATTCGGCAGTAGGGAGACGAGAGGACAAGAAAATGTGGGCATTTCACACCGGAATTGAAGATTTCGCTGCACTGCCACAAATGCGACAAAGATGAATCTCCATACTTTATTTATATGGAAACAGAAACAATTCAAAATCATATTTTATTCCGTTAATACGATGTCAATGATGACTGGTTAGTTGATTTGCGGGAGGGGACAAAACAGCGATGAGGGAAGTGTTATATCCACAGATTAACACCCATGTGCGAACAAAAATTATTAGGTGGAGCAAGGCCACCGCTTAATTTTACAAAAAGATAAACTTCCTTCGAAAACAAAAGGCTTCTTCTCCTCGCAAAATTTTGTAACAAGCCAAAGAATATGCCACCTTATTGAATTGAAATATCAGCAACTGAACTGAAATTACGTTCCTTTGTCAGGTTTTCTCTCGACGCTTTCTGGCGGATGCCGAGGAAGTAGACGGGCGCAGAGTCAGGGGTCGGTGGCCGGCGTAGCGAAGACGTGACACCTGGACGTTCCGGCTGCGATGAAGCGTCTTCCGGGCGGCAGTCCGCGGCGGGTCGAAAGACGCCTGTTTCCCTTTCTTCCGGCTATTTAACACGGCGGGTCCAATCTTCCTCCGCTGATTCAGGAGTGATGATTGGCGGCCGTTGGCGATTCCTGACTGGTGGATGGTGATATCATAGTGTGACCATCCGCGCCGGAAAAAGGCCCGTGCGCGTGCGTGGTTCGCGGCTGGTTGAATATTGGGTGGGAACGAGTTTAGCGCCGGATGGCGGAACGCGCCGGCACTAAGTTGCAGGCGCCGCGTAACTCTGCCGCGGTAGACGACCGTTGCGTTTGTGTCGCTGTGCGCGCCACGGCAGGAAGCATGGTGAAGGAAAGTGCCCTTTCAAAGCAACCATGTGATTTGCCTGAAGCAATTTAGGAAAATCACGGAGAACCTAAATCAGGATGGCCGTACGCGGGTTTGAACCATTGAACCACCGTCCTCTGGAATGCGAGTCCAGTGTGCTAAACACAGCACCACCTTGCTCAGAGCCGGTGACAGAAAAGACAAGCTAGTTTTCTGACAAAAATAGAGCTTGATGCATTTAGTCTGTCTACAACGCGCTAAAAATATTTTAAAACTACATTATTCCTATGATATGTGCACCGAAATCATGTATTTCATGAACCATGGTGATTTGCTGATATACTGGACTTCTCGAAAATTGTCTGTACGAGCGGAAACAGAGAGCATTTGGTATGAAAGCCTTGTATGCAAGCGTATGTGCAATTTGTAGTACGTATTTTGATTTTCCTGGAAGTACAAGATTTATAAGTTCATATTTCTCGAACGCAAACTGTCTAAGCGAAACCGTGATAATTTGCGTGGACGACTAGTTTGCAGTGTTACATTATACTGCGAACATCTTTTGGTGAAACAGGTAGCTAATGAAACTTCGACTGGAAAATGACCGTAAAAACAAAATAAAAAAATAAAAAAAAGTTGGAAAGATGTTCCAGACAAGGGAAAATCGGACCAAATTACATAAAAACCGTCCTAATGATGAGGAAACCTGATTCGCGGAAATATTACAACTGCTTGACTTGCCTGAATGAACAGACAAATAAAAGAGTGAGACTAACATAACCTGGATAATGAACGCATAAATTTGGAGAAACGCAAAGATAGTAAGAAGCCGAATAATATTTCTAGTTAGTAAATGACTTAAAAAAGAAATTACGTTACTAAAAATGGTTCAAATGGCTCTGAGCACTATGGGACTTAACATCTATGGTTATCAGTCCCCTAGAACTTAGAACTACTTAAACCTAACTAACCTAAGGACAGCACACAACACCCAGCCATCACGAGGCAGAGAAAATCCCTGACCCCGCCGGGAATCGAACCCGGGAACCCGGGCGTGGGAAGCGAGAACGCTACCGCACGACCACGAGATGCGGGCACGTTACTAAATTGAATCAATTCTTGCATTACATGATAATGAAAAAGTTAACTGCAGAACTCTTTTTCTAAGACTAAGAGGTTTTTCAGCGTGATGAAAAGAGATGAGGTAACGCCTAACATGTAAATTAAGCTATGAAAATGAGAAGCCGTGCAACAGCAGCAAAAGAATCATGGGATGATTAATTATATACCATCTTTTAGTAGTCAGAATGTTCAGTGCTAATGACTTAGCGTGGCTTTGTCCGATGTCGTCGAATCCAATAGCAACGTCCGTAATCGAAACTGTAAACGTAATTTTACTGTTTAAACTTGAAATGTCAGGACAGGTTGAAAAAAGTGTGCACATTTGTGGTATGATAACAGTCATTGATCTGTACGCCTAGGGACTTACATGCTCGGCGTGAATAACAAACTGTTTACCAATGTCATCAAAGATTAATTTGCAAAATTAAACAGTTTGTTCCATTACACACACTGTTCGTGATCCATGTATGACATTAAACAGGAAAACATTTCACATTACAAGTCATTTATTGCTAGTCTGTGTGCAGTATACTACAAAAAAACCCAACTCAGGTGTCGAATGGTAAACAGCATATAAAACACAGTAAACCACACCTCGATAATTAGTTCGCTTGGAAACGTCATTTATTTCACGGTCTGCAAGTGGATATTAATTTAACTGCGACTTGTAATAGCAACCAACACGCAAAACATATGTAGGACTAAGTATCGAATTCACACTACTGAAGAAATAAAATATTTGAGTAAGCATATTTTATTTCAGAGTCAGTATTTTGACTGCGAGCGCTGCTACCAGTGTACGAATCGTAGCAGCAAAGAACGCACGAAACAGATCCGAATGCCTAAATCATCGTTCACATCACCACAGCCAACAGTTTATTTAAAACGTCTTTCATACTGCACGTGCTCACTCCGTATGTCCATTCAATGGAAACTTGTCAAGTAGCAAACAGCGAACAAGACATGAGCAGACCTTTAAAGCACAGTTCGCTACACCTTGCGGAACCGTCCACTTAAAAAGGATGCTTGGATCTCACAATCTATTCATTGAGCTTCAGTTGATAATAATTCCAGAAAAATTTGGTTGTGATGATGAACACATAAACGTACTTAATTGTGCACTTGTCATTTTCTATTCCACCTATAAATGAATGAAAGCGCTCTTACGGCGCTACGTTTGCAGCGCCATGCCCCTCTAGCTCACAACGAGTCTCAACCCCGCCGTCCAAACTGCTTTGTTCCGGTTTCACACAGCGGCCGACCTATCGATAAAAACCACGAATGGACTCTGTTTTGCAAAATGTTACGTGAACTACAATCCCTTAAACTTCTCACTCGTATATACAATTTTTATGCTCATAGAAATATTATGCTAAACAGCAACATATCGTAAAATGTGTAAGGCACAACAACACAAAATGAAAAACAATAATTCCATAGATGGCAGACAGAGAACGTACAGTATACTGCAGGAAACAGAAAACGTGACTTACGCTATTGCAGTTGTATTTAGTAAGTTAAAAGAGCAAAAATAAGAAGTAAAAGAAATTTATATGTGATAATATTAGTATGCTCACGATGTCAGTATTCATTAAGCATACATGCCTGTGTGAATTTATGTCGTGCGCCCGCCGAACGCCTATATTTGTGGTGCCACGGATTAGCAAGATTCAGATGCTTGCTGAAAACTTACTTTCCGACCATTACTGTTGTTTCACGCCGTTCCTGCTTTCCAGGGGTGTCTTCAACATGTCGCTCGCCATTTGATCGTCTCGCACTGATGCTAGGCAACGGCGTGGGCCGCTGCAGAGAACTCGGTATTGTTGAGCACCCACGTCACGTCCCGATTTGTTGTTTGTTTATTCTAAGGGGATATGAGGAACATAATCACCCAACAATGAAGGAGAATATCCAACGATAACAGCAGTGGCGTATTCAGGCAGTGGCGACTGAAAAAATGCCCCCGACGATAACGTGCCCAGGCGCCCAAAGGAAATGAAGTAAAGAAATAGAGAAAAATTAAAACGGGAGAGAAAAGTGAAAAAAAAATGATTAAAATTGGCCAGTCGAGAAAAGTCTCGCGCTGTGTTAAAGCAATCAAAGGCTGTTTTTGAAATCTTTCTATGGTAAGGATATGCCAATGACTTACTCCTTTTCGTAGGTCAAGGATTAGTTTGAATAAGAGATGTGAATTATGTGAAATACTTTTATTTGAAATGTAAAAACAAAGTGTAAAAATTTTATTGATTGGCGACTCCTCAGTTTATGTGATCGCTCTAAGCTTGTTGATACCAGTGCCTACAAATTTTAATTATATTACAGCACTGAGGATGATCACTAAGTGAGCGAAAATCGATTTTGCGGATAATAAAACAACAAAAAAATACGACCAATGCTGTTTGTCCTTCCAAAGTGCAAAAACTTGCTTTTATTTTCAATTTGAAATACTTTTTTCAAGAAGCATTTCTATTTTATTTCAGATACTTAAAACGTATGTACTGTAAAATGCAAAATGCTTCTGTTGAAGCCGCTTGGTCACGGGCGCCTTGTCATGGTCCGCGCGGCTCCCCCTCTCAGGGGTTCGAGTCCTCCCTCGGGCATGAGTGTGTGTGTCGTCCTTAGCGTCAGTTAGTTTAAGTTAGATTAAGTAGTGTCTAAGCTTAGGGATCGATTACCTCAGCAGTTTGGTCCCATAAGACCTTACCAGCAATTTACAAATTTTTCTTCTGTTGAAAAGTTTTATTTCATACTTTGTAGTTTTCATTCATTTAATGAGTCATTTCTTTAAGAAAAAATATTTCCAAGACGGATACAGATGGCACAATAAGCGCCAAACGAATACAACCATGATCATAACTATCAGGTAATGCTGGCGGACGTGAGTACACATTGTATGTTTACCATTACTTTTTGTTAAATGTAAAACTTACGAAAATAATTTAATAAATGCCTAGTGATCTCAAAACGAAGTGAAGGAAGGAGGGAGCAAGGTCAGTATCACACTTCTGTGTTATTACGAGTTTACTCACAGACAACACAAAAAGAGTTCATTCAACTTCGCAGTGACAGCTATACTGTACCTTTGTAAACAAAATGGCTCTGAGCACTATGCGACTTAACTTCTGAGGTCATCAGTCGCCCAGAACTTAGAACTAATTAAACCTAACTAACCTAAGGACATCACACACACCCATGCCCGAGGCAGGATTCGAACCTGCGACCGTAGCGGTCACGCGGTTCCAGACTGAAGCGCCTTTAACCGCACGGCCACACCGGCCGGCTTTGTAAACAGTGTCTACGCCTATGGAGTACTTAGAAAACTATTTTTCCTTTAGTGGGTACGGTTAGTATCGATAGTTTCATCGGCCATCGATAATTTCGATGATATTGTTGTAAGAAGGATGTTTATCGAACACTACATTGTAAGCACAGATAACATTTTGACCGAGTTGACTGTTTTTTTGCTAAGTAATACCATGTCGCCTATATTAACTGTAGAAACTGAATCCTTTAATACTCT
Organism: Schistocerca americana; assembly: GCF_021461395.2. Taxonomy (NCBI): domain Eukaryota; kingdom Metazoa; phylum Arthropoda; class Insecta; order Orthoptera; family Acrididae; genus Schistocerca; species Schistocerca americana. Next base: position 99,006,739 of record NC_060126.1, read on the forward strand.
TATTGAAGGTACACAGCAGTTATCTCTTCCACCAAAAATTGTGTGCCGGAAAACGCGTAACGAAAAAATTGCAAAACAACACACAGAATACGTAGAGAATACAAAAGGAGCTTTGAAGAAGGTTCATTTTGTATGCACCCCTGCAGATATTCGGTAATCATCCAAGAGAAGCCATCTAGGTGTAACGTCTCACTGGACTGATTGTGAAACTTTTAAATGAAAATTTACCTCTGGCTTGCAGGAGGTTTAAGGGAACACACAGTTACGATAAAGTAGCTGAACAGATTGTGGACGTCCATTCTGAATTTGATTTTAAGCTGGCAAAAATCTTGAAAACTATTACCGACAATGGCTAAAATCTCGTCAAAGATTTTAAAATATATGGGAAAGACTCAGATACCGGAACAAGTGAAAGAGGTTCCACTCATATTCAAAATGTTGAAGTTGTGCATGACAACGTTGATTATTATTGTTAATATAAGAATTTATGCAGACCGTTTGGAGATTTTGAAGAAATGCAATTGCAACTGCCTATTCATGGGAGGTGAACCACACACACACACACACACACACACACACACACACGCACACATACACACACACACACACACAGGACATTTAGTAACCCAAAGATATATGGATAAGGCCAGATCTCAAAGTAATTCATGCAAAAGCCTTGTAATGCAGCCATGTCAAATTGCCAAGTTAAAAAAAATGGCTCTGAGCACTATGGGACTTAACATCTGTGGTCATCAGTCCCCTAGAACTTAGAACTACTTAAACCTAACTAACCTAAGGACATCACACACATCCATGGCCGAGGCAGGATTCGAACCTGCGACCATAGCAGTCGCGCAGTTCCGGACTGAGTGCCTAGAACCGCTAGACCACCGCGGCCGGCGCAAATTATCAAGTATTTTGGAATTTATGTTCAAGGTCTCGTGAGGCTTGCGAAAGCTATTTAGAATCACCAAGAAAATCCCCTACTTATCCATGTCCAACACGATGGAATTCACGCTATAATTCTGTTCAAGATCTACTCACAGTCAAGGAGACTCCTAATGAAACTTTAAGGAAACTCGGATTAGCAGCTCTTAAAGCAATTGAAGTACAGTTTCTTAATGAACAGCTAAGCTGTTCAAAGCGTATTGGTCACGAAATCGGAAGTTTAAAAGGGGACATACACTCCTGGAAATTGAAATAAGAACACCGTGAATTCATTGTCCCAGGAAGGGGAAACTTTATTGACACATTCCTGGGGTCAGATACATCACATGATCACACTGACAGAACCACAGGCACATAGACACAGGCAACAGAGCATGCACAATGTCGGCACAAGTACAGTGTATATCCACCTTTCGCAGCAATGCAGGCTGCTATTCTCCCATGGAGACGATCGTAGAGATGCTGGATGTAGTCCTGTGGAACGGCTTGCCATGCCATTTCCACCTGGCGCCTCAGTTGGACCAGCGTTCGTGCTGGACGTGCAGACTGCGTGAGACGACGCTTCATCCAGTCCCAAACATGCTCAATGGGGGACAGATCCGGAGATCTTGCTGGCCAGGGTAGTTGACTTACACCTTCTAGAGCACGTTGGGTGGCACGGGATACATGCGCACGTGCATTGTCCTGTTGGAACAGCAAGTTCCCTTGCCGGTCTAGGAATGGTAGAACGATGGGTTCGATGACGGTTTGGATGTACCGTGCACTATTCAGTGTCCCCTCGACGATCACCAGTGGTGTACGACCAGTGTAGGAGATCGCTCCCCACACCATGATGCCGGGTGTTGGCCCTGTGTGCCTCGGTCGTATGCAGTCCTGATTGTGGCGCTCACCTGCACGGCGCCAAACACGCATACGACCATCATTGGCACCAAGGCAGAAGCGACTCTCATCGCTGAAGACGACACGTCTCCATTCGTCCCTCCGTTCACGCCTGTCGCGACACCACTGGAGGCGGGCTGCACGATGTTGGGGCGTGAGCGGAAGACGGCCTAACGGTGTGCGGGACCGTAGCCCAGCTTCATGGAGACGGTTGCGAATGGTCCTCGCCGATACCCCAGGAGCAACAGTGTCCCTAATTTGCTGGGAAGTGGCGGTGCGGTCCCCTACGGCACTGCGTAGGATCCTACGGTCTTGGCGTGCATCCGTGCGTCGCTGCGGTCCGGTCCCAGGTCGACGGGCACGTGCACCTTCCGCCAACCACTGGCGACAACATCGATGTACTGTGGAGACCTCACGCCCCACGTGTTGAGCAATTCGGCGGTACGTCCACCCGGCCTCCCGCATGCCCACTATACGCCCTCGCTCAAAGTCCGTCAACTGCACATACGGTTCACGTCCACGCTGTCGCGGCATGCTACCAGTGTTAAAGACTGCGATGGAGCTCCGTATGCCATGGCAAACTGGCTGACACTGACGGCGGCGGTGCACAAATGCTGCGCAGCTAGCGCCATTCGACGGCCAACACCGCGGTTCCTGGTGTGTCCGCTGTGCCGTGCGTGTGATCATTGCTTGTACAGCCCTCTCGCAGTGTCCAGAGCAAGTATGGTGGGTCTGACACACCGGTGTCAATGTGTTCTTTTTTCCATTTCCAGGAGTGTATGTACCTACTGTGGATGTCTTCTCGCAGAACTAATGAGAACGCAAATAATGCTAAGCAGCTTGCCAAACGGGTAACGCTAAGCATTGTGATGCGCTGATAGAAGTTATTAAAGAATGTCTTAATAGGCATTTGAGAGAGTCTAAAAATTGGAGGAATCAAGAGAAAGGATGTCGTATTAGCATTCATATCTTATCCTTCTTTTCAAGATGAAATGGGTACTGAGGGCTAGCAGAAAAAACCTTAGAGAACTGTTTATTCCAGAAGTCTGAAACAAGAAGATAGAAGGAACATACAACATTCTGATAAGAAAAGGAAAAGGTTGAATCTTATTGTACGTTCGTTGAGGAGTTCGATTCTTTTTTATTCTTCTGCAGCTAGAGATAGTACCACACTACAATACAGGGTGAAAAGTATTTAAACCGACAAACTCTGGGAGGTTGTAGGGGACATCAAAACAAATATTTTTCCCTAATGTCATTTTTCCCTGTGAGGATTATTTAAACCGGTGGAGGCCCTATTACGCTCTTCAGTTGTTAGAGGCCATATTACGATCTTCAGTTGTTAGAGGGCGTATTACGCTCTTCAGTAGTAGTAGTAGTAGTAGTAGTAGTAGAGGGTTTTTGGGCGCACGACAGTAAGGTCTTCAGCGCCCGCGCAGTAACATAGTGAGACGGGTGTTAAGGAAAGACTCGGAACAGTAAGATAAAACAAAACATAAAACACAGGAAACAAGGTTTGAAAAATATATGCCTACCCACACCGAAGCGTGGGACGAAGCACGTCGTCAGCAGTAAAACATGGACAACACAGGAAGAAAGTGGGAGAGGTAGCTAAAACAATATAGCAGATAGAAGTGGCTGGCTAACCGCAAGGAAAAAAGGGAGGAGTCAGCCACTCTCCAATACACTAAAACCTACAGCCTAAAAGTATAGGCAACTGCTGTCCTCCATTGTAGTAGTGCATTGTCTCTGTTTAGTAATGGAGTGATGCACCTGGAGTGATGCGTACTACGTAGCGCACCACAAAGGACGAGCTGCGCAGCGGGTTTACCAACAACAATATCCTAATCGCCGTATCCCGCATCATACGACCTTTGCTGCTGTGTACGAACGTCTGCGTGAGACCGGGTCATTTAGCAGATTACCTGGACAGGGACGCTGTCGCACGGTATGAACGCTGCAATTTGAGGAAACTGCCTTGCAACATGTGGAGCAGGAGCCTTCAATCAGCACTCGTAAAATTGCACGTAACATGGGTACGAATCAGACGAATGTAAGAACAGTCCTTCGAGAGGAATTGTTACGTCCATTTCGCTTACAGCATGCCCACAACCTGGAACCAGTTGATTATCCACCCAGAGCACAGTTTTCGCAATGGTACCTGGAACAGTGTGTGAAATGCATCCTACATTTCCATCCTGTGTGTTTGTCGATGAAGCAACGTTCGGGCGTGAAAGAGTCTTCAACATGCACAATTCGCATGTTTGGAGCGAGGATAACCCACATGCCACAGTTACTTGTGCTAATCAAGTGCGGTTCTTCGTTCATGTTTGGGTCGGTGTTGTTGGGGACTGTTTAATTGGGCCGTATCTGCTACCTAGGCCATTAAATGGCAGGCACTATTACAATTTTCTAGGCAGAGTATTGCCAGAATTGCTGGAAGACGTCCTGCTCCCTACAAGACAACGCATGTGGTTCCAACATGACGGGGCGCCGGCACATTTCGTGTGCGTCGATCCTGGACCGACGGTTCCCAGAAACGTGGATTGGCAGAGGTGCTCCTGTACCATGGCCTGCTCGATCCCCAGATATGTCCCCTCTGGACTTTTTTGTGTGGGGAGAGATGCGCAACCGTGTTTATGCAACTCCTGTTGCATCAGAAGACGATCTGGTGGCTCGGATAGTAGCAGCAGCAGGAACAATTCAGGATACTCCTGGGGTTTTTGCCTGTGTCAGACAGAACATAATCCGACGGTGTAACCTTTGTTTACGTGTCAATGGATGCATTTTTGAAAATCTACTGTAATTGAAATTGGGTTATTTTAATCTGTTGTCTCTGTAAGTAGGCTGTTTAGGTTTTTTTATTGGTAACGCCACGTAGCGCTCTGTATGAAAATCACTGGCTGTGCTGTGCGCAGTCTGTGGCTGGTTAGCATTGTTGTAACATTCGCTATTGTAGTGTTGGGCAGTTGGCTGTTAACAGAGCGTAGCGTTTCGCAGTCGGAGGTGAGCCGCCAACAATGGTGGACGTGGGGAGAGAGATGGCGGAATTTTGAGAGCGGACGATCTGGACGTGTGTCCATCAGAAAGAGTAAATTTGTAATATTGGATATCATCGACTGATATATATATATATATTATGACTTTTGAACACTATTAAGGTAAATACATTGTTTGTTCTCTATCAAAATCTTTCTTTTGCTAACTATGCCTATCAGTAGTTAGTGCCTTCAGTAGTTTGAATCTTTTATTTAGCTGGCAGTAGTGGCGCTCGCTGTATTGCAGTAGTTCGAGTAACGAAGATTTTTGTGAGGTAAGTGATTTGTGAAACGTATAGGTAAATTTAGTCAGGGCCATTCTCTTGTAGGGATTATTGAAAGTCAGATTGCGTTGCGCTAAAAAATATTGTGTGTCAGTTTAAGCACAGTCATGTATAATTTTTCTAAGGGGAGGTTTCATCTCTTGGTCATAAAAAAAAAAAAAAAAAAAAAAAACGAGCGGGGTGGCTCAGTGGTTAGCATACTGGATTCGCATTCGGGAGGACGACGGTTCAATCCCGTCTCCGGCCATCCTGATTTAGGTTTTCCGTGATTTCCCTAAATCGTTTCAGGCAAATGCCGGGATGGTTCCTTTGAAAGGGCACGGCCGATTTCCTTCCCAATCCTTCCCTAACCCGAGCTTGCGCTCCGTCTCTAATGACCTCGTTGTCGACGGGACGTTAAACACTAACCACCACCACCATAAAAAAAAAAAATGGAAAAGTGTTTGAAACTTCCTGGCAGATTAAAACTGTGTGCCCGACCGAGACTCGAACTCGAGAACTTTGCCTTTCGCGGGCAAGTGCCCTACCATCTGAGCTACCGAAGCACGACTCACGGCCGGTACTCACAGCTCTACTTCTGCCAGTATCTCGTGTCCTACCTTCCAAACTTTACAGAAGCTCTCCTGCGAAACTTGCAGAACTAGCACTCCTGAAAGAAAGGATACTGCGGAGACACGGCTTAGCCACAGCCTGGGGGATGTTTCCAGATTGAGATTTTCACTCTGCAGCGGAGTGTGCGCTGATATGAAACTTCCTGGCAGATTGAAACTGTGTACCCGACCGAGACTTGAACTCGGGACCTTTGCCTTTCGCGGGCAAGTGCTCTACCATCTGAGCTACCGAAGCACGACTCACGCCCGGTACTCACAGCTCTACTTCTGCCAGTATCTCGTCTCCTACCTTCCAAACTTTACAGAAGCTCTCCTGCGAAACTTGCAGAACTAGCACTCCTGAAAGAAAATGGTTCAAATGGCTCTGAGCACTATGGGATTCAACTGCTGTGGTCATCAGTCCCCTAGAACTTAGAACTAATTAAACCTAACTAACCTAAGGACATCACACACATCCATGCCCGAGGCAGGATTCGAACCTGCGACCGTAGCAGCAGCGCGGCTCCGGACTGGAGCTCCTAGAACCGCACGACCACCGCGGCCGGCTCCTGAAAGAAAGGATACTGCGGAGACACGGCTTAGCCACAGCCTGAGGGATGTTTCCAGAATGAGATTTTCACTCTGCAGTGGAGTGTGCGCTGATATGAAACTTCCTGGCAGATTAAAAGTGTGGGCCCGACCGAGACTCGAACTCGGGCCTTTGCCTTTCGCGGGCAAGTGCTCTACCAGCTGAGCTACCGAAGCACGACTGACGCCCGCTACTCACAGCTCTACTTCTGCCAGTATCTCGTCTCCTACCTTCCAAAACCGAGATACTGCAGAAGTAGAGCTGTGAGTAGCGTGCGTGAGTCGTGCTTCGGTAGCTCAGCTGGCAGTCTGCGTTCGGCAGGGCAGCAGTGCGCACCGCGCTCGGCCGTCCACGCCGCTGCGCGCGCGGAGTGTTTTGTTTACTTCCTCGTCACAGCGCTTCTCAGTCGAACAAGCTGTAATGGCCAACTCTTACAGGAAGAACACTCTTAAGTTCACCTTCTCAAACGAATACGCACGACCCAAAGCACTGGCCGTCGAACGCTTCCTACGCGAAGACGTGAAGATCCCGCGTGACGAACTCATCGGCATACACCTATCGATCATTAGCAGCGTCGTTTATGTTAAGATGACTTCCGACGCTGCCTGCAACGAGATCATTCAAAGGACGCGACATGGACTAAAATTTCGGCACTCCGACGGAAACGTCGGGCCTGTGGATGTCGACCATGCAGGACTTGGCCTTCGGACGATCCGTGTATTCGAACTGCCTTTCGAGGTGGCTGAAGATGAAGTCATCGCGGCGCTAAGTCCGTTCGGAAAAGTCCAGAGCCACGTAGCCGAGACATGGGCACAGTTTACGACGTATCCGGTGCTTAATGGTGTGAGACAAGTCCGATCTCAAACGGCACGTTCCATCGTACATTTCTATCGGCGGCTGCCGTGCGGTTGTCATTTACGACGGACAACCTCGAACATGTTCCGGTTGTGGCCAAGAAGGCCACGTCCGTAATGAATGCCTGCAACGCCGCATCACACAACTAAGGCCCGACGATACGAACACCGACAGAACCGTGACCACCCTTCCAGTCACCTATGCTGCGACACTGCACGTCCAGCCCTCACAAGGCGCCGTTCACGAGCGTCTCTCTGGTCCGATACACCCGGAGGCGTCCCAGCACCTTGACACCGGCGATGCCGCCCGTGAACATGTCCAACAGCCGGACACACCCACGCTAGAAGATCACAAGGATACCAATGAGAGTGTTCTGGAGAATGAAGACCGCATCATAGCACCCGCGGCTTTTGTACCGGAACGACGTGAATCTCTTCCTTCCTCAGACACCGAAACTCATTGCCGAAAGCAGAAGTCACCCAAACGACGAAAAAAACGCCGCAAGACATCAGAATCGACCATTGAGCCCCCTCCGCAGGACGAAGAAATGCCACATCACTCCGACGGAGAACACGATAACACTTTCTCCTCTGCCACGGAGACGCGTCATCCACAAGACGGTGAACCGTCCGACAGAGATCGTGCGCAAGCCCCGCGCCCAGAAGCCATGGAACATAGCACGCCTGTTGTCACCGACGCCATTGAGCCGACTCGGCCAGCGCTGCCACCTCTCGCCGATGTCAAACCTGTCGGACACCTTTCATGGGCGGATGACACGGATTTCCCACCTCCATCTGATGCGGAAATGAGATCTGTTTCTCCGTTAGACCAAAACTAAAATGGGGGAAGTTTCTACGGCGAATCCTGCGACTTCTATGGACTTCCAGCACCCACAACAACAATCTTCACCAGCTACGACCTTATCAACAGCACGGATCTCCCATCAGGCGTACCGAATAGCTACTATCAATACTAATAATATCGGCTCCCATGCTAAACTTCAACTGCTCCGTGACACGCTAAGAGCAGCGGACATCGACATCGCCTTGTTACAAGAACTGAGGACAGCGACTTGGACTGGGTGTTATGGATATGAGACGTACGCCGCCCCTGCAGCTATGGAACACACAGGCGCAGCCATCCTCCTCCGAGAAGGAATTGCAGTTTCCGATGTCGCATACCTCCCAACAGCGCGAGGGGTGGCCATAACAGTTGAAGGACTCAAAATCATAAATCTCTACGCCCCATCGGGCACTGATAAACGGAGGGATCGCTCCCAGTTCTACGCAGAAGATATCACGCCTTTATTCCTCGGTCGATACGATCATCTCATCGTAGGTGGAGATTTCAACTGTGTTCTCGAGCGCACAGACCAATACCCCCATTTCACCACATGTCCCGAACTTCGCTTCCTCGTCCGCCGCCTTCGTCTCCTCGACACTTGGCGAGTGATACACGGCGACCGCCCGGGGTATACACACATCACGAGCCACTCCGCCAGCCGACTTGATAGAATATACATCTCTAACGCTCTAAAATCAGTACTCCTCGACGCGGAACGTTGGCCGTCTGCCTTTTCGGATCATGACATCTATATCTGTACCATGAACCTACGTCGACAATCTATATGGCGCAGTGCAGGACCCTGGAAGCTCAATGTCGCGCTACTGCGGGACCCTGAATGTCGACAACAGGTCACCGACACGTGGCACACCTGTGTTCAACGCATTATGCGTTACGAGACCACACTGCAGTGGTGGTTGCTGTGCGCCAAACCGGCCATCCGACGCACATTGACACACTATGGCAGAGCAAAAGCCAGGTGGAATCACCATACAACTGATTTCTACTATAGCGCTCTACGTGAACTCATGGATCATCCTCCATCCCCGGATCGCCTCAAAGAAGCTCAACGCATCAAGGCAAAGATTCTATCCTTGACCAGATGCCGTCTAGAGGGAGCCATTGTACGAGCCCGCAGCCAAGACAGGATTAATGGTGAAGAACCTTCTATGCATCATATTGTTCAAAATGTTCGTCGACGCCGGCAGGCTTTAATGACAACTTTAGACTTACCTGATGGACGACGGCTGACTTCGCAAGCTACCATTGCGGATGCATTCACAACGCACTATAGACTTTTCTATCAAGAAGTACCTGCCGGTGCAGACGCCATTGCTGAGGTTGCCCATGAGACACTTGGTACTCTAAACGCAGCAGCTGCAACCCTCCTGACTGCTGAAGTGACCACCGACGACGTCCAAGGCGCTGTGGCCAAGGGGTCTCTGAATCGATCTCCCGGCCCGGACGGTTTACCTCTCGAATTTTACAGAACCTTCCAAGATTTGATGATGCCACGATGGAGGGACATGTACTGGGAACTTTTGTCCGGCGCAGCGACCCCGCCACCAATGTTCATGGAAGGCTTACTTGTACCAGTCCCGAAACCCGCAGGAGGAACACGACTCGATAGTTATCGGCCGATCACGTTACTCAATTCGGACTTCAAGATTTTCACACGCCTTCTGGCAGTGCGACTCAAACATGTATTACGGGACATTGTCTCCCACGAACAAACATCCTTAGGCGGCGATCGTAATATACAGACGGCCCTCAGTGACTATCGAGATGTGATCGCTGTGGCAACACACTCGCGACTGCCAGGCGCTTTCATCTCCATCGACTTCAAACAAGCGTTTGACCGCGTCAATCATGCATTCCTCAACGCAGTGATGGACCGAATGGCAATTCCCCCGACGTTCACGCACGTGATTATGCGGCTCCTTCGTGGAGCAACGTCCAGACTTCTCGTCAACGGCAGACTTACAGAACCTATACGGATTGAACGCTCAGTACGGCAGGGTTGCCCTTTGTCGACGGTACTTTATGCCATTGCGATGGAACCACTCATTTGCGGATTACGGCGACGTTTGACAGGTATTCCACTCCGGGATCATATGTTCCGCTGCCGAGCTTACGCGGACGACTTGGCCCTCGTCGTACGTTCAGCGGCTGAAGTACAAGCTGCGATGCAGTGGATTACCCGTTACAGTGCAGGGGCAGGGAGCGCTATGAACGTGGCAAAATCATACGCCATGAAGATCGGCCGCGGCCTTCCCGCAGACAGCGTAGTTCCATTTCAACTGGTAGACACCATTCGTTGTCTCGGATTGGTGTACACGCGAGACATTCGCCGCACCTCGGCGATCAATTTTCGTGCGCTGCTGCAACGCATCCGGGCCAACATACAAAATCACATACTACGCCCGCTGAATATGTGCCAGAGAGTCACCTTCGTCAATACCCATCTGGCAGCTCGGATACCCCATATAGCGCAGATTCTGCCCATCACTGCGACAATGGCGGCCAGGTTACAGGCGGCATTCGGCTATTTCATTTGTTCTGGACACATCTTCAAAGTCCAGTATGAAGCTCTCACCTTACCGAAGCGGGACGGTGGCCTCGATCTGGTTAATGTGAGAGCCAGGACAACGGCACTTTACACCAGCACTATGCTCCGGTTATGGAAAAGCCAAAATGCTAGTTTTACTGGAATGTTGACCACCGAGCTCGCGCCTGTTTCGAGACGCCCACCGACGTCTTTGGCACACATCCCACCTCCGATGTCACATATCGGCCGTTTCTTTTTGGAGTACAGCTACATATGCACCGAGCTCCCCAGGACCAGGAAGACGACCACCCGCGACATCTACCGCCTTCTCCGAAAGTCTCCACCCCGCAACCCCGTCGAAACACGTCACCCCCAGGTTTCATGGCCTACAGTTTGGAAAACGATCCACCAACCATATCACACCACTGACACCACCTCTATGTGGTACCTTCTCGTCAACGGCAAGTATACTACAAGACAGAAACTGCATCGCATCGCACTGGTGGACTCACCCCTGTGCCTCAAGTGCAATGTCGAAGATACAGATTTACATCGTTTTGAGTGTGGGCCAGCAGCAGCTGTCTGGACCCCCGTACAGAAGATTGTGGCTTTCTACCTCCGAGTACCACCACATCACGTTTCTCCCACTATGATGATGTATCCCGACACGACCTACTTTCCATCGGCTAAGTGGCACGCCATCACATGGATCAGTGGCATGGCTGTCGACTACCTCTTCCGAGACGACATCGTCGATCCGGCGGACTTTTGGACACGCCTCCAAGTGTATCACCACACCCTTCGCCGGCATCGACACTATCGGGCCACTTTCGCGAACTATTTACAGAGCAGTTTCACCAACCCGCCTCAAAGCTGGAATCTCAACGAACCGTGCCAGCCAAGCCTGGACGATCCCACGTTCCCCTTCAATGGTCAATGATAGAATGCATTTTGTTCTGCTGGCGCGCCAAAGTGGAGCATGGCGCGGAAAGTATTCCTATTTTATTTCAGTTCTCTTTTCTCCTCCTCTTCTAAGCTTTTTTTTTTTCTCCTTACACATGTTTCTCCCTTTAATACATAGCTCTCTATCTGCAGCCTATTTGTTTTCTTTCTCTTGTGCTCCAAAAAAAAAAAAAAAAAAAAAAAAAAAAAAAAAAAAAAAAAAAAAAAAAAAAATTAATAAATACAAAAAAAAATGCTACTGATGGTGAGACTGTACACTCATTTATGTTACCAAAAAAACATACAAATACAAAAGAAGGCCGTTGCGGAAATATAGCTACATTTTATGTTTTTTCGTTTTCAAAGGATATTGTGTTATTTATGAAGAACGTCGTCTTTTATTTTCATACCCAAGAGGTTTTTATTTGTTTTCTTTAAAAAAAAGTAACAAAACAAAAAAATATATAAAAAAAAAGATGGTAGAGCACTGGCCCCAAAAAAAAAAAAAAAAAAAAAACAAAAAAAAAAAAAAAGCTGGTAGAGCACTTGCCCGCGAAAGGCAAAGGCCCGAGTTCGAGTCTCGGTCGGGCCCACAGTTTTAATCTGCCAGGAAGTTTCATATCAGCGCATACTCCGCTGCAGAGTGAAAATCTCATTCGGGAAAAGTGTTTGTTTGTTTAATTGATTTGCCGACAGAAAAATCTTCCTCTACTGGTTTAAATACACCTCACAGGAAAAAATGACATTAGGGAAAAGCATTTGTTCTGATGTCCCCTACAACCTCCCAGAGTTTGTCGGTTTAAATACTTTTCACCATGTGGATCTGCACTACAATATGTGAATGATTAAGAGAGTAGATCCCTTGAACAGATATTCAGTAAAAAAAAAAAATACTTTTCCTTAAACATAATACTTGTTTACGAAGGTATTCTGCGCTTGAATGACTATTTCTCGTAGGTGGGGTGGGGGCGGGGACCTTGGAAAACCTCAGTGCGGGTGCGTGTACGAGGATTTGAATCGCCGTCGTCGCGAATGCGAGTCTAGTGCGTTGAGCACTGTGATGTACACTGATCAGTCACAACATCGTGACCACCGACCTACTGTCGATATTAACTCGTCCAGGCGACAGCTCCGTCACCTGGCGAGGAATGACTGCTAGTCAGACACGTGGTGCATGTAATATCTGTGAGCTTACCGTCCTTGTGTATAATGAGGAAGAAGCGCGATCTATCTATGACCGAGGGCAAATTGTGATGGCTCGGAGGCTCGGCACGAGCATTTAGGAGACCGCACTAGTTATTTGGTGTTCGAGGAGTGCTGTGGTGAGTGTCTTCAACACGAGGCGAAACAAAGGTGAAACCACCTCCAGACGTTGTGTGGTTGGGTGGCCACCCCTCATTACAGATGACGGATGTCGTAGGCTGGGCAGACTGGTCAAACAGGGCAGACTGCGAACTGTGACGGAACTAACATCAGACTTTAATGCGAGGAAAGTACAAGACTGTCTGAACACACAGTGAACCGAACGCTCCTAACGATGGGCCTGCGCAGCCGGCGACCCACGACATCGGCAAATACGACCGAAATGGGCACGTGACAATCGGGACTGGACGTTGGCGCAGTGGCGCAGCGTTGCATAATCTGATGAATGGGAGGGCGCGAATCCGTCGTCTTCCAGAGGAGCAGCTGCTTGACACCTGTGCTATGGGACGGAGACAAGCTGGCGGCGGCTCCACTGTGCTATGTTCAAACATTAAAAAAAATGGTTCAAATGGCTCTGAGCACTATGGGACTCAACTTCTGAGGTCATTAGTCCCCTAGAACTTAGAACCAGTTAAACCTAACTAACCTAAGGACATCACATACATTCATGCCCGAGGCAGGATTCGAACCTGCGATCGTAGCGGTCTCGCGGTTCCAGACTGCAGCGCCTAGAACCGCACGGCCACTTCGGCTGGCGGAAATATTCACGTGGGCATCCATGGGTCCAGTGGAGCTCGTGCAAGGCACCATGACGACCAAGGATTTTCGTACACTGGTTGCAGACCATGTACCACTTCATAACGATAAAGTCCCCCAGACGGCAGTAGCATTTTTCGCCAAGATAATGAGCACAACTTGACTAGAAGGAGGGATCGGTTGGTAGGGCATATTCTGAGGCATCAAGGGGTCACCAGTTTAGTATTGGAGGGCAGCGTCGAGGGTAAAAATCGTAGAGGGAGACCAAGAGATGAATACACTAAACAGATTCAGAAGGATGTAGGCTGCAGTAGGTACTGGGAGATGAAGAAGCTTGCACAGGATAGAGTAGCATGGAGAGCTGCATCAAACCAGTCTCAGGACTGAAGACCACAAAAACAACAACAATGCGCCATGTCACGAGACCAGGTATGTGAAGGATTGGTTCGAGGAACACAGGGGCGAGTTCCAGTTGATGTACTGACGGCCAACTCGCCAGATCTGAACCCGACTGAACTGGACGTGACATCAGAGCTCATCGTCGTCTTCCCCGGAATTTTACGGGTATTACTCGTAGGTGACTTTGTGTGCACAGATCTGGTGTCAACACCCTCCAGCAATCTACCGAGGCCTCATTGCCTCCATGCCACGATGCGTCACCGCTGTTATCCGCGCCAGAGAGGTGGTCATAGTGTTCTGGATCATCAGTGTATTGCTCCGTTCGTGTCAGGAATAAACACCTTCGAAGGTCCATTCGAGAAACTACTTGACGCAATTTTCAACGTCTGTGAGAGATGTAGCATCGAGTGTAAACTGTCTAAAAAAATTAACGTGCAACTAGGGCTGACACACTTAGGGTACCGTACAAAGTTAATTGTGTGTATATATAGTTTATCCATTTCAGGAATCGATGATATTGACAATTTTTGCCTGTTGTCAACATTGATACTGACAAGCTATCGGTCACAGTGATTCCAATAATTTCAAGAATATTTTAATTTCAAGTTTGGAGTTGGATAACAAGTGACAAAAGGAATATTTTTGTGTGTGATATTATCACAAATTAACAATTTCGGATTTTCCCCTTTACTTCTACTGTGAAACCTCACTTCTTGTCAAATTACATGATTCTAGGTCAACGGGAAGTACCCTATACGTTTTGAAGACTGAGTTTTCAAGTATCAAAATATGTGACATATTGACAGATCACGTGACTAATGGGGAGGTACTGAATAGAATTGGGGAGAAGAGGAATTTGTGGCACAACTTGACTATAAGAAGGGATCGGTTAGTAGGACACGTTCTGAGACATCAAAGGATCACCAATTTAGTACTGGAGGGAAGCGTGGAGGTCAAAAACCGAAGAGGCAGTCAAGAGATGAGTACTCTAAGCAGATTCAGAAGGATGTATGTTGCAATAGTTACTCGGAGATGAAGAGGCTTTCACAGGATAGAGTAGCATGGAGAGCTGTATGAAACCAGTCTTTGGACTGAAGACCACAAAAACAACAAAAATGACCATTATAAAGAATGTAGCAACCAGTCGCGGAAACATAATTTATTTATCTAGTTGCAAATCGATTTCGACTAATATCAGTCATCGTCGGTGCAATTATCTAACCGAGCCGGCCGAAGTGGCCGTGCGGTTAAAGGCGCTGCAGTCTGGAACCGCAAGACCGCTACGGTCGCAGGTTCGAATCCTGCCTCGGGCATGGATGTTTGTGATGTCCTTAGGTTAGTTAGGTTTAACTAGTTCTAAGTTCTAGGGGACTAATGACCTCAGCAGTTGAGTCCCATAGTGCTCAGAGCCATCAATTATCTAACCGATACATGCCATAAGTAGAAGTACTGTCCTTGGCAGATTTCTATCATGATAGAGGACAGGACTTCTACTTATGGCATGTATCGGTTAGATAATTGCACCGGTGATGACTGATATCAGTCGAAATCGATTTGCAACGAGATAAATAAATTATGTTTCCGCGACTTGTTGGTACAGTCTTTATAATTCTATATTCCACGGTCGCTGCACAGAAAGGGAACCTTATGGAGCCCCACATTCACAAACGGCCATATTTTGTGACTGAATTAATTTAGAAGTTTAACATTTTTACATCGCCAAGGATCATAGAACACAATTTGTGACACAAATTTCAACTCGATGCATTTACTCGTTCTTGAGAAAAAGGTGTGTTAGCAGTTGGGCAGACAGACAGACACATGGACAACAATGCGATGCTGCAAGTGTTCCATTTTTACAGACTGAGGCATGGGAGACTAAAAATGTATAAAAATTGTAAAGAGGCACTTCGACTATTTTTGCGAGGCGGGAAACTGACAGAACCCATTACTGGATTTAAAGTGACACTTTTTTATCCAATGGTTCAAAACATTTATTCATGTCTGAATGATTAGTTTTAGGGAAACGAATTTCTTGACACGCCCAAATAGCCATGAGCGTTAGCATTCTGCTCCTGGGATTCAGGGGGGCAGACCACTACAGGTCGAATCCAACTGTCGGATTAATGACGAGGGCCAGTGCGCCAGCCAGCCCGGATGTGTTTTTTCAGGATGTTTCCTGTGGTATCACGTATTGATTTCAGTGGCAGTTCATTTGCAAGTTTCCATCAAACGCCGATAGCAGTCGTGTGGCTCTGGTGGACGAAATGGAGCACACCCACTGGGCCACAGCTGCAGCAGCGAGCGCCCTCTGCCGCCATGACACAGGACTGGCGGCAGCCGCCCAGCCCACTTGCTCCTGGAGCCACTGTGCTGCGATATCTTCGTTCGTGCCTCGTCCTGGTTGATGTTGTGCTAGCTGGAACCTGTTTCTCGCTGCTTGTTTATACTGAGTCTTCATATGTTTGGAAAAATACAAGATAATCTTCTGTTTGCAGAGTTTCTACTTAGCTAATCATTTCTGCTCCAGTCCAGCTTTCCTACGTCGACAGTTGTTGCATCACTACACAGCCCACCTCTCCTTACCACTGTGTACGAAGTCGTGCACTACATTTCCCACGTATACATGAGTGAGTAGCAGTGTCATACTCCTGTCTAGCCTCAGTTACATGATTCACAAACATTCATAATATATTCTCACACTTTCGCAGGTATAAAAGTAGACGCAAAAACAGATTACCCAACTTCCGTCCCAGGGAGGGAGGGGTAGGGGTGGTGGGGGAAGGGGTGGCGACGGGAAGAGCGTCCAGCCACCCACTGACACTGACATATACATATTAACATCCCGACCCCGTAATGGCAGGAGTTAAAGGCCAGCAAAAAGAAGGCGGAATGATGGTTGTTAAGACGTATGCATAGCGATGCAACTCTTTTTCGTATCTATTGTCTCTGACGAAGATCATCAACATCGAGCACTTACGTTTTTCGGTGACATTTCGTCATGACATTTCTTCTCTTTTGAAAAGAACTTCATTTAAACTGCAAATATAAAAGAAATGTCTGCAAAATTTTAAAAATGATGTCGTTTTATCCTGATGTATACATACCATGCAAATGTGTGTAACAACCCTACAAGTTTTGGAAGGGCCGAACGTTATTTATTTAAACTAAAAATATTCCTTCAAATACGTTCTACCGTGAGTCAGGAACTGTTACGTGGTCTATAAAGTCGTATCGGAGAGGGGCAGTGTGAATGGTCACAGGCTTGTTTGACAGGTGAGAGGGTGTAACACAAATGATGAGAAATCTTGTAAATAGGCTTCACGGGTTCGTACCTAGCCACGAGCAAAGTTGAACCACGTGAAGATGTCGGACTGTTGCTCCGAGGAAATATCGTTGAATTTGCACAACGTGATCCGCCGGCAAACCTGTGAAGACTATTTACAACACATCCGCCGGGAAAGCTTGAAGAGTCACATCTGATGAGAAATCTTAACAGCCGGATCCCGAAGCAAGACACCGCACGTCTCACCGAGTGAGGTAGCGCAGTGGTTAGTTCTCTACAATGGACACCCACGCGGTAGAGCAAAGGTTCAAATTCACCTCTGGCCATCATGATTTATGGTTTCCATGATTTTCCCATATCGCTTCAGGAAAATGTGGTAGTTCCTTTCAAAGGGCACGGCCGATTTGCTTCCCCATCCGTAAAACAATCCGAGGCTGTGCTCCGTCTGTAATGACCTCGTTGTCGACGGGACGTTAAACTCTAATCTTCTTTCCTTCCTTAACATACATCTCTCATGGACGTGGTTGCAAAACTCCGAGACCCATTTTTCGGTGCAGAATGAGCAAGGTTATCTTCAGCCACCATCGCGCATGTGGCGTACAAATCTTTCTGATAACGTTATGGAAATAACAGCTCATGCAGTGCAGCAGAAGCATTCATCTTCCCCATCCGCAAGTAGAAGGTGATTCAAAAGTGTCAGCTGGCACGCTGTTTACAGTGACTCCCGGAGTACACATGAATAAGTACACCTATAACTTAATCGTATATAGAAAATGAAAAAGCACGATTTGTTAATATTTCTAAAATATTAGCTCACGTTGCACACACAAGACCAGGAAAGAATTTAGGTCGCTAAACACATTTTGCTATCAGGTCACATTTTGGTACTGGTATTCAGTCTTACGCTATTCTCTGGAACTATATGTTTGTTCCTGTTTTGTCTTGCCGCACGATTTTTGATATTATTTTACGTCTTACGAAATAATTCATTGTAGTTATTAATACATTTTTAATCTTGACGTAATAAGATTGCATTTCGTGTTGTAATAAATCACGGCGTTTGAGCGACATTAGCGATAAGATTATACCTAAGAGTATGAATTTTATGTCGATGTCCTAATTATCTGCACCACTAATGATTTTTTTTTTTTTTTTTTTTGCAAAAAAGAAAATGGTGAACGGATAGTCGATCTTTGTTCCTCTTGAGCGAGCCTCGCATGAATGACGAATTTTATTGCAATAAATAATATCTGTAAGTCGTTTACGACTTTATTTTAGTAGATCAATGCATAAAGCTATCTGTAATAATGAAATCTTCTTTTATATTTTTTCAGCCTAGAAAATTATTTGGAAGTTGGTTTGGTGACGCAATGATCTCGCGCCATCAGTACGGTATCGTATCACATTTCAAAATTCCATAAGTAGAATCTTGCAGTCTATGTTTTTGAAGAAGTTCGATTGTAGTTGTTACTATCATGCGAACTATTTGTTTGCGGTTAACAATAAATAATAACGCAGTTTTGTCTCACCTTGTTTGCTGCTTTCTAATGACGATTTCTGGTGGTGTAGCAAAACTCCTATGGGTAATGAAATACTCTCTTGTAGAATTTTTCTATGCCGCTAGAGCGGTGTAAGATTCAAAGCATCCTCTGATTTCCGCAGCCATATGTTTCCTGTTCTTGCTGACAATGTGATTTTTCCTTCCTTCGCCAAATTTTTACCTTCTTATTTAAATTTAAAATCACAAAAATCAACACACTAGGAAGGAGGTAACATTGCACAGTTAAATGCAGTTTCTTGTTAGAAATACACCAAAGAGGCACAGAAACATGGCCACCGCCCTTCGTTAGATGGAATGCCGCCTCGTTGCGTTGCGGGCACGTGAGACGCAAATAGGAAAAATATGTTAGCGGAGCAGACAGGAATGTTAATTCGCTCTAGCGACCACGCGCGCACCAAATGGGGAAATCCACTGATATAAGTGACTTAGCCAGAGGGCAGGTTGTTTCCTCCCGGCAAACGGCAAAGGCGGTTGGCGGTCCACGTGCTGCTGTCGCGGTCACCTATGGGAAGTGGTTGAAGTGCTGTGAAACAATGGACAGGAGGCGAGGTGTCGGAACTCCGCGCCTCATCACAGAACGTGAGGTCGGAGGCAGTCCAGCTCTGCAAAGTAGGACTGACGACTACATATGGCAGATCTGTCGACAGATTATAATGATGGTGCAGTATATCATATCAGCAGCATGGACTATCAGCTCGGAGACCACGGCTGCGGTTACCGTTGACGCTCCTCCACAGACAGGAGCGCCTGCGATGGTGTACTTAACGACGAACCTGGGTGCACGAATGGCAAAACGTCATTTTTTCGGATGAATCCAGGTTCTGTTTACGGCATCATGATGGGCGCATCCGTGTTTGGTGACATCGCGGTGAATGCACATTGGAAGCGTGTATTCGTCATCGTCATACTGGCGTATCACCCGGCGTGATGGTATGGGGTGCATCTGGTTACACGTCTCGGTCACCTCTTGTTCGCATTGACGGCACTTTGAACAGTGGACGTTATATTTCAGATGTGTTACGACCCGTGGCTCTACCCTTCATTCGATGCCTGCGATACCCTACATTTCAGCAGGATAATGCACGACCGCGTGTTGCAGGTCCTCTACGCGCCTATCTGGATACAGAAAGTATTCGACTGCTGCCCTGGCCAGCACATTCTCCAAATCTCTCACCAACTGAAAACGTCTGGTCAATGGTGGCCGAGCAACTGGGTCATCGCAATACCCCAGTCACTACTCTTGATGAACTGTGGTATCGTGTTGAAGTTGCAT
Organism: Schistocerca americana; assembly: GCF_021461395.2. Lineage (NCBI taxonomy): Eukaryota > Metazoa > Arthropoda > Insecta > Orthoptera > Acrididae > Schistocerca > Schistocerca americana. Next base: position 99,026,733 of record NC_060126.1, read on the forward strand.
GGGCAGCTGTACCTGTAAACGCCATCCAAGCTCTTTTTGACCTAATGCCCAGGCGTATCAAGGCCGTTATTACGGCCAGAGGTGGTTGTTCTGGGTACTGATTTCTCAGGATCTATGCACCCAAATAGCGTGAAAATGTAGTCACATGTCAGTTCTAGTATAATATATTTGTCCAATGAATACCCGTTTATGATGTGCATTTCTTCTTGGTGTAGCAATTTTAATGGCCAGTAGTGTAGTTTTGACGCACTGGTTCGTCATTTCCAAAAGTAATCACTAAAAAGATGCTGCTGGACTGCACTGTGATCAGAATACTCACAAACTCCGCAGCGGGAGTGAAAATGATCATGCTCGGTTTGCAGTTAAGATGGGATTTAAAGACAACTCCCCACTGAAGCTGATTCTGCGCGTTGTTAGTTTAAATTCCCTCTTATGATGAAACCAGCCGCAGAGATTGCTATAGAAAGCGATTAGTTGGATGATGGTTGACCGTGTTAGCAAATGTTCAAATGTGTGTGAGTTCATAAGGGACCAAACTGCTGAGTTCATCGGTCCCTAGACTTTCACACTACTTAAACTAAGTTATGCTAAGAACAACACGCTCACCCATAACCGAGGGAGGACTCTAACCTGCGGCGGGAGGCGCCGCGCATTCCGTGACATGGCGCCTCGAACCGCGCAACCACTCCGCGCGGCGATCGCGTTAGAACGCAATATAATGCGATGAAATATGTCGCATTGCACAGCAAGAATAATCAGTCATCGAAATCGACTCGCTCTCTAAATTTCGTGTCGTCCGCATCCACAAATCGGGAAAAAGATGTGATAAACCCAAGATGTATCGGCTAGTCACCGTACTGCCACGATCGTAGAAAGTAATGGAAAGGATTATTAAGCGACGCTTGGAATGGTGATGTGAAAACAAGAAAGTATAACCGGAAAAACTGGGTGTTGTGTGATGTCCTTAGGTTAGTTAGGTTTAAGTAGTTCTAAGTTCTAGGGGACTGATGACCATAGATGTTGTCCCATAGTGCTCAGAGCTATTTGAACCATAGCCGGAAAAACAGTTGGGGTGTCGAAAAACAAAAGGGACAACTTAAATCCTTTTACTGTTAATTACCGACATGCAGCTAAATCTCTCTCGGAATAATTATGTGGTAGTTGCGTTCATACACTTGACTAAAGACTTAATCTACGTCGTCTTGTCGGCCGTAGGGAAAAATTGGAGTATCTCCAGCTTATAAACCAACTGATGCGTAATTTGTAATGTTGTCAGCTTCCTGAGCAATAGGAAGACAATCTTTTGCAACACAGGTACTAACAGGACACAGAGAAACTCGCAGAGGACTCCAACAGGGATCAGTCTTGCCTTCCTTATTACTCAGTCTCTATACTGCAAATTTCCATGACCTATTTGCCAGTGATATCCAGCTGTTACTATGAATGGTGCACAGAAAGTGGCCTCGAAATCTTTGATAGCAAGTCTACTGTAATGATCTTCACTCGCCATGGGATTCCACTTTCCCAAACAGTGTTACTGGGATAATGTGCTCTAATGAGTCAAAACAACGCGTCCCCCCGTCGGAGTTTCGACTCCTCCCTCGGGCATGGGTGTGGGTGTTGCCCATAGCGTAAGTTAGTTTAAGTTAGATGAAGTACTGCGTAAGCTTATGGACCGATGACCTCAGCAGTTTGGTCCCCTGAGAGCACTCCGTCTTCAGGCCACAAGTGGACCATCGGAACCATCCGACCACCGTGTCATTCTCAGTTGAGGATGCGGATTGGAGGGCCATGTGGTCAGCACACCACTCTCCCGGTCGTTATGATGGTTTTCTTTGACCGGAGCCGCTATTATTCGGTCGTGTAGCTCCTCAATTGGCACCACGAGGCTGAGTGCACCCCGATAAAACGGCAACAGCGCATGGCGGGCTGAATGGTCACCCATTCAAGTGCCAGCCACGCCCGACAGCGCTTAACTTCGGTGAGCTCACGGGAACCGGTGTATCCACTGCGGCAAGGACGTTGCCGGTCCCCTAAGACCTCACCACAAATTTCCAAATTTCAAAAACAATGTGACCAATTGCTTAATAGATTGTTTGCCCGTCTTTGGAGCGAAATACATCATTGAGTCTACGTATCAGGAATTCGAGAGTTTGATGGTAGGTTTGTGGAGGGAGATATGTAGCACGAGACGTCTACGCACAGGTCATGTAATTCGCGTAACGAGCGGCTGTTTAGCGTTTGCGGCGATGGCACCCAAACGGATTCCATAGGATCTACATCAAGTGAATTTGGTCGCCGAACATCAACGTGAGTTCACTATAATGCTCTTCAAACCACTACAGCACGGTTCTGACCCCGTGACACACACGGACAATTATACTGCTGAAAGTTGACATCGCCGTCGAGGAAGACATCATGCATGAAGAGATGCAGATGGTTCGCAGCTGTCAGCGTGTCTTTGGTTAATACTACAGGTCCCATGCAAGCGCACGAGAATGTCTCCCACAGCATAATGCTGCTCTCACCAGCCTACGCCCGTGTGGCAATGCACGTTTCGAGCTGCAGTTCACCTCGATGACGGCGTTTGTGCAGACGACCAGGGACCTAGTGTAGTGATTCACCCCAAGAGCCGACACGGTTCCATTGATCGACGGTCCAATCCCGATGGTCCCGAGCGCACTGCAATCGTAATTGACGATGTATTTGGGCATGCTGTGGAGCTCCATGTTCAAGAATGTACGGTGGACGGTGTGCTCCGAAACACTTGTGCGTGCACCAGCATTGTGCTCTTTCGACAGAGATGCCACACTTCATCATCTGTCCTCCTCTACATATCAGACAAGCCTCTGAACCCAACGTGCTGCGAAGAGTCGTAGGCGTCCAACAGTTTAGCGCCTAATGGTAGTTTCACTGTCTTTCTACCTCTTTCCGTAGATGCTCACGACAGTACCACTTGAACATTCCACCAGCTTCGCCTTTTTCGAGTGCAACTGCGAAAACAACTCAATATCTTGAGATGATTATCGATGATAAACTATGATGAGCTCCTCATATCCGAATTATCATTAGTAGATGTGAAAAAAGAATGCAATTTCTTCAGAGCTATGGCTGGAATATGGTGGGGCTCTGGTCAGCGGACAGCGATGACTTAATGCCGGCCTCCACTAACGTCACAGTTTGACTATGGACACACGTGCAACTGATCAGCGTCAGACAGCACGCGCCGTAGACCCGACTCTATGCAGTACAAGGCCGTGCGTGCAGTTACTGGGGCATTCATGTCAACCACAGCCAACGTATTACTCGTTAAAGCGAATGAATCGCTGTTAAAGTTGCGGTGAATATTCATCTGCAATAAATTCCTCCTGCGACTCTATTTCGACGAATATGGGCCTTTGACAAAAAAAAAAAAAAAAAAAAAAAAAAAAAAAAAAAAAAAAAATTGACAATCTACTGTGTGTAAGCAAGATATTAGATACTGAATACATAACTTCCACTCGTCGCTGCTGAATATATGGAGATGCAAGCATTAAGGTACCAGGTGTGGAAAAGTCCTATTTTACTGTACTATAACAGGCCATGTGAAACGTCAGCTCTGTAGATTGGTACCAGGACCAGTTTAACATTTCCAAACCAAGACCCACATAACGCAACGGCAATAGAATTCTTACCTCATCATCACGATGTGTGCGTGGTGTATACAAATGGATCCAAGTCTAGAGAAGGCGCTGGTAATGGTTATGGGGTACCCTGAAGCAAATAACAAGGCCTTTACAAGGTATTGTGATAGCCGAGCTGATCATTTTGGAAGCCCTACTATTCCCACAAACAGTGACAGCAGACACGATAGTCATTATCTTCGATAGTCTGTCAGCCATACAACTGATTAGAAACCATCATAATAAATGTACCAACTCCACATTGTGTTATGGATGCAGAGGTACTGTAACAACATCGTAAGTAGGGGGACAACCTATGTGCCAGGACACGCTGCATTGTTGCCAAATTTATTCAAGATGGCAGCGATGACGTCATCCAAGATGGCGGATTTTGGCGGGAAAATAGGTCAATTGTGCTACGTCCACTAACCTAACCTACAGAAAAAATGGCGGGAATTTTGAATTTTGGCGGGAAAATAGCCCAATTGTGCTATGCCCACTAACCTAAGCCTCCTTAAGAAAAAAAATGGCGGGAAGTTTGAATTCCAACAGGATAATGCATGCAAAGACCGGACTTGTCTTTATTATTATTGATTATCATTCATTAATGTGGTGTCACCGCCAGACACCACACTTGCTAGGTGGTAGCCTTTAAATCGGCCGCGGTCCGTTAGTATACGTCGGACCCGCGTGTCGCCACTATCAGTGATTGCAGACCGAGCGCCGCCACACGGCAGGTCTAGAGAGACTTCCTAGCACTCGCCACAGTTGTACAGCCGACTTTGCTAGCGATGGTTCACTGACAAATTACGCTCTCATTTGCCGAGACGATATTTAGCATAGCCTTCAGCTACTTCATTTGCTATGACCTAGCAAGGCGCCATTATCATTTGCTATTTATCTTGTGATGCATGTACCGTCAGACCGATGTTCACCAATTATGGATTAAAGTTAAGTATTCCAGACTAGACTCAACTCCTTTAACTGTTCCAGACCTCACGCCAGCCTGCGTGAGCTTAAACGCGTGCCTTTCGGCTATCTCATAGTGGCTTGGCTGTCTTGCCAAGTTACAACAATTAACATTCATTATCATTTATTATTCTTTATTATCATTGATTATTATTTATTATCATTTATTATTATTTATTGTTATTGGCCTGCCTCCACTAGAAAATTCACTCCAAATTCAAATTCTAACATGATAATGGCTGCAAAACCTTACTTTTGTTTATTATTCATTATCATTCATTAAGATTCATTATCATTCATTGTCATTTGTTATCATTCATTATCATTTATTAACATTCATTGTCATTTATTATCATTCATTATCATTTATTATTATTTATTATTATTGACCTGCCTCCACTAGAAATTCCCTCCAAATTCAAATTCCAACACGATAATGGCTGCAAAACCTAACTTTTGTTTTTTATTCATTATCATTTATTAACATTCATTATCATTCATTATCATTTATTATCATTCATTATCATTTATTATTATAGGCCTACCTCCACTAGAAAATTGCGCCAAATTCAATTCCAACACGAAATTCTCTCGAAAACTGTACTTCTATGTATTATTATAATTTATTATTTATTCAAGATGTCCGATTTTCTCGGTGAGAAAGCCATTCTCCTTACATCCATTACAAAAATCTATCACAAGTTCAAATCCCCAACACCATAATTTATCACATGTACGAGCTTTCTCCGTCACTGCTAGCTTATCATAATCGCGTCAAATAATAAACTGCACTTACAGTAACGTAATTCACGTCCTTTGATTTTGCAGGGAGGAAGGGACTGAAGACTTTATTTCAAGCGTAGGCAGTACGGTCATCATTTGTTCTCCAACACAGTCAGCACACACATCTTTGATATCGCAGTGCAGTCACCACGACGTCTGCGCTCCAACAGAATTAGTTCAAATCCTCGCCACCCCCTGGGCAGCGCGCAGACACACTGCCTACGCCTGTCACGTGAGGCGGCCGGTCACTAGCGCGGGGGGCGAGCTCAGCTATCGCTCCCACGTCGTAAACATCTTTTCGCTGGACACGCTGGAACTTGTCGAGTTTGACGTCACAGCGGCCCCTTGTCGGCTTACCACGTGCATTTATCGCCTCCACACGTTTCCCGCCAAAATTGTCTGCCTCGGAGCTGAATCGCACAACGGTCGGCCGTTTCCCTGCAACACTTTCGGCACCACGTTCAAACCTGTCGATGCCGACCTCACACAGCCGTTCGCCACGTGTCCATGTGCGGACGAGAACGCAGTGCTACACTTTTGGCGGCAAAGTTTGCTCGACAGTGGAATCCGCCATGACTATATAACAGCACCTTTGGACTGCACTAGAACGCCCGCTAATTGACTCGCTCTCGCATGCGTGTAATAACTGTACAATCGCTGCGCCGTCGCCCCGCTTACATCACACACCCTCCATACACGCGACGGACATAGCCTTCTGTAAATACATGGAAAATGACTCTTTATTTCAGACATTACGGTCATGCAGGTGTGTCCCAACTGACTTCTCCATGCTCACACAGCGAAACTCCAGAGCGCAGCTGACGTACGCGCGGCCGGCTGAGCCTGCTCCCTGGCCCGCTGACGTCAAGCACACCCCCACGGCTACCGCGCCAGGTAGGCAGTGGCGAGCTGCGCCTGTGGGTCCCACCACAAACTGTCGGCCGCGCCCGCGACCACTTAACGCCAGACACGATGGAACCTGTCGACCGCGTGCCGTACAAAGGATACGTTTGGCGCCAGAGTTTGACCTACAGTGGTGGTTGGTGGTTGTTAGTGTTTAACGTCCCGTCGACTACGAGGTCATTAGAGACGGAGCGCAAGCTCGGGTTAGGGAAGGATTGGGAAGGAAATCGGCCGTGCCCTTTCAAAGGAACCATCCCGGCATTTGCCTGAAACGATTTAGGGAAATCACGGAAAACCTAAATCAGGATGGCCGGAGACGGGATTGAACCGTCGTCCTCCCGAATGCGAGTCCAGTGTGCTAACCACTGCGCCACCTCGCTCGGTGACCTACAGTGGAATCCACGATGACCGTATAACAGTGCTTTTGCTCGTCGCGAGAAACAGAAAACAGAGCAAGCGCTCTCCGAATGTGGAGGTGACTGGATACGCCTTGTTTACATTTAGAGACAATTTTAGAACACAGAGCGGTAACTTATGCCGCCGTCGCACGGATGGATCTGAAAGAAATGCGAAAACTGATTAGCGCATAGATATAAACTAACCTAATATAGACCAAAATGCGGTGAAAATGAGAACGTACTTGCTTATCTTCTGGTTCGCTGGGGGGAACTTGTACATGGAGTCAAGCATGCAGCAGCAAGAGGAATGCAGGAAAACGATGACTTCGAAGTGAGCTGAATAAGGAAGGCAGTCAATTTTTTCTCGTTGAGTTCGTATTATAGTGTATGTCTACTGAGGTAGCAGTGATCCACACAAGTTGAATACTGTATTTGATGCTTTTTAGGAGGGCAGAGAATCATTCACGTCTAAACTTACTCACAGCTGTGTTAAATCATAACAGAGGGTTTACAGGATGATCGACTGAGACAGAGCTGCAACTAGGTACGATTCAAGCGTTGACTCATTTATTCTAGAGAAGGACAAGTTGCTGAAGGTACATTTTTTTTCCCAGTATTCTATTTGGATGCTTTAGTCACGTGATATAGCCAGCGTTCTAGTCATATGCAGCTACGTGTTTGGTATGTGGTTTAAAGCGCTGTCTACTTGCCATCTTTAATGGTGAACCCGTCAGTCATCAGAGGACTTCCCTCTCATGTGTGATGAAGGTTGACACATTCCTCTAAATGCACTTTGTTTTTCACGATCCCCACCCTGCCGTATGCTTGGTGTAAAATCTAGACATCAGCGTCATAACTAAGTTAGCTGTGGGTATTTGTGAGGGGCTGTAATCATTGTGTACACACCGACTCGACAGACGGGTGTTTACAGAGTCAGTGACGGGATGACTTTTAATTTTCACATGTTGGACGTTGCTGTTATACGTATCTGTTTGTTTGTAGGATGTACTGGCTGCCAATAACTATCATTTTTTATATAGACCTGATGGAGTAATAGTATTATTTCTGATAATAATAATAATAATAATAATAATGATAATGAATGACAATAAATGATAACAAATGATAATGAATGATAATGAATGTTAATAAATGATAATGAAAGATAATCAATAATAAACAAAAGTAAGGTTTTACAGCCATTATCATGTTGGAATTTGAATTTCGAGGGAATTTTCTAGTGGAGGCAGGTCAATAATAATAATAAATAATAAATAATAATAAATGATAATAAATAATGAATGTTAATGAATGATAATCAATAATAATAATAAAAAGACAAGTATGGTCTTTGCATGCATTATCCTGTTGGAATTGAAACATCTCGCCATTTTTTCTTCTGGAGGCTTAGGTTAGTGGACGTAACACAGTTGGACTATTTTCCCGCCAAAATTCAAAATTCCCGCCATTTTTTCTACATGCACTTTGATTTACGCGACCCCCAACCTGTCGCATGCTTGGTGTAGAATCGAGACTTCAGCGTCATATCTAAGTTAGCTGTGGGTATTTATGAGGGGCTGTAATAATTGTGTACACACTTACCCGACAGATGGGTGTTTACAGAGTCGGTGACAGGATGACTTTTACTTTTCACATGTTGGACGCTGCTGTTATAAGTATCTGTTTGCTTGTAGGATGTACTGGCTGCTAATAACCATCATTTTTTATATAGACCTGATGGAGTAATAGTATTATTTCTGACTCGTGATCTGGTGTGATCATTGGGCACTAGACGTGTCCGCAGGGCTATATTGGGCTCGTATCATAGAAAGGGAATGTTTTACGATTGGGGTAGAGATAGCTCAGCGTAAGGTGACCGGGGAGAAGGATGTATGTCTGACAGGACGGAAAAGTAAGCGATCTAAGGTTATTGCCCGTTTTTGAGTGCTGAACGTTCTAGTCTTAGGAGTGTGTGTGTGTTTATGTTCTCTCTCTCTCTCTCCTACCGGAACCTTCGATGCACCAATCATGGACTCTAGAACAATACTTTACACATGATAGATTGGATGATTTCCTTAAAAATCTATCGAACTACGTTCTGTATAAATATCGCTCCATTACTATAGATCGATATGGTGTGCTAAGCGCCAAGACTTGGTTACATTTCGAGAAATGTGGTGCACTTGGATGGATTAGGACTAGGAAAGCTCTATTCAGTCAAGAGAGGTGGAGTGTAGCTGTATTCGTCAGCTCAGTTGAGGAATAATTGGGTAGCGATGTTGAGGGGTAGGTAGGTCAATGCCAAGATGAGGATGGTTTTTTAACATAAGAGGACTAGATAGCTCTGTGACCGCCATACGCAGAGAGATTGATTGTGTACTGTGCGCGAGGTCTTAGAAATATGTATAGCGTTGTCTGGTATAATTTGATCGTCTTTCTGTGTTCGAGAATTAAGTGTGAATGGACGTGTTGAGCAGTCATCTATGAATGATCGCAATGATACTTGCAAAGTAGAGGATGTATGGTTTAGCTATGATACTGAAATTAAGAAAACAAGCTGTCACATTGAAAGGGTACAGTACCGCCCGACATTGAAAATAGGTACAACAGACTTCATTATTTTTGTCAGAACAACACATTTTTTTTGTAAAATAACACAATTTCAATTAATACAGCGAAGCTGGATACCAGTGTGGGAAAGAATGACAATTTATTTATTTAATTGATCACATGTGCACTCCTACAAAGTAAATCCCTACATCCAGTTTGGTGAGATCTGTGAAATGAATGAATGTATGGTCGTCTGCTAACCGCAGATAGTGAATGTGAATATATGATCATCTTTGAGACGATCCTTTGGCCACCTTTGGTGGGACCAAAGAGATGAAATTTACCTGAGCTTTGAGTGCCTGAAATGTGGCTGACCAATACGGTAGCAAGGTGCTCCCCCCACTTCAGCGGAGGTGGAGAGGACCTCGAGAACGGCCATGTTTCAGCACTCTGCCGCTGGATCTTGTGCTGTTAAGACCTGTTTTAGTTGTGCTCCGTAATGACGAAAGAGTGGAGACATGGTATGCATGTGGAATATTTAAGAGTAGTTTGAAATAATAATTTCTCTATTTCAGGAACTTTTGTGGGGAAAATTAAATGCCAGGCAGGTAATATTAATGGGATTGTAGTAATCTTCGGAAGTGACCAACGGTCACAATGAAACCACGTGTAGCAATAAGTTGAAATACTTCCGTGTGCTGAAGTTAAGCTGAATTACTAGCGTGTGTACAATAAGTTGAAATATTTAAGAAATAGCGTGTGTACCATAAGTTGACATATTTAAGAAATGGCGTGTGCAGGACTTGAAATTAGAGACGAGTACTTCCACGTGGTGAGTACTGTGTGAGTCTCAATCTGTGTATGAGACAAAAGATAAAGAGAAGTACTCGTCCATGGTATCAGTTGAGGACTCGGCTGTGTGATGAATACGTTCTTAATATTACTTTGTCTGATATGATTCTGTGTGACGCTAGATTCAAACTCTGAGAGAGAAGCAAGGTGAGTCGGCGGTCTATCCAGCAACGCCACTTGGCTTGCATTGCACAGGAAGACGTGCATATATCTCCAGAGTTCATAGTAGGAAAGTAGAATTACGAAGTGGGGCAGTGTCGTGTGAAACTGGGATAAATATTAATTGAAGTGGGAAAGCTGAAAGTGATAGTGTTGTGACTATTTAGTGTTTTATATTTCGTATTGCAGTGTGGTGTATGTGATGTAATTTGGATATGTGGGGTTTGCATGGGAGAGTAGCAAGGTAGTTTCAAAAGATTAGTGGGTTATGCTTGTTCCTTCTGTATCGCTCGATCTGGAGGAAAGTTTCGTGATGATGATTGTGAGAGTCGAAGTGTGAGATATAATAAAAGATCTACCATCCTATCCAGAAAGTGCACTGTAGCGTTAAAAAATTACGAGACCATAATATAGAGATTCGCCATTGTAAAGCCATTCCCACTGGGCGGAATTTCTCATGTGTTATTGTTGTAGGTTATAGAATTTGTGTGTTTAGGTTAGAGAATTTATCGGAATAAATAAGATAGTGAAAAGAAAAAGATTGGTGGACTTTTCCTTCGAACTTTATGTTGTCATAATGTCCCAAATTTATAATGTGTGCGCCATTCATATTCAGTGCGGTGACCACGTATTGACAAATGCCATTAAATAAAAGACAAAAAGAAAATGTGGTATTGCCAGTGCGTAGTGTACAGTCAGAGTTCTGTAAATTACTGATAGTCAGACGCGTGTTTCCGTTGCGTATTAATATATAGGAGGATAACTTGTAACTTAAGTGTGAGTACTAGAGTTCATGTTACTCGATAAAGAAGAATGAATCCACTCGCTTGGCAGACCACTCATCTTGCAGCCCTGACTGCTTGATGCCACAGTATGAGCAAGGCATGTGGGTGCCTCTCATAATTTCGACCCTGCCAGGATATGTTGCTGTTAGGGTTTGCTGATAAAAATTTTTTATTTGATGGAATATATTGTGATAGCGCTAAGAAGTAAAAATTTTTTTGTTTGCAAATTCTTTCTGGATTGGTGAGGATCTTTTATTTCTTTTATGTAATTAATTGCTATATCGCGCAAGGCTGAAAGATCGTTGTATAATTTTTTTTGCGTAATGTCCATAGTAACTAGGTCGCAGTCGAAAAGTGTAGTCACCATGGAGAATAGTGATTCTAGGGTGAACGTAGCAGTGCAGCAGGAAGTAGCTGTTGACCATGGGTTAATGAGCGAGAACGACAAACACTCGGAAGGGGCTGAATTGTTCAGAGGACCGCTGCTAGGTGATCCTTTGAGCGGCGGGCTTTGTTCACAATCGGGGGCTTTTCCTGACGACGCGGGCGAGCCGGGACTAGGTCAGGTATGCAGTGAAAGTGCAGCTACCCCTAGCGAAGCTACGGTTTCTCAGGCGAATGAGGTGAGCGCACCGAAAGTAGCAAATGACAGTGTGCTACTGCAGTTTTGACAGAGGATGGATAGAGATAATAAGGAAAGATTAGAAGCGATGAGTAGAGAGAATAAGGAGAGAGATAGGGGGAATAAGGAAAGATTTGAAGCAACTAAGGAAAGACTGGAGGCAATGGATAAGGGAAATAAAGAGGCAATGAGGAAGCTACATACAGCTATCGATGAGCGTCTGTCCGCAGTTAATGATCGGTTAGATGAGGGGGAGATGAATCTGGGTGCGATAAAGCAAGTATGTGATGCCGTGAAAGAAAAAGCCAATAATTTGGAGGTATGATTAAGTGCAATAGAGAGCGATATTACAGAACGTAGGGACATGTTGCCGGATGAGCGAATGAAAGAGATAGTAGAGGACTTACTTGCAGATAAACAAGGGGCATTAGACAGCGTGGAAGCTCAAGTCACCAGGCAGGAAGTGGCGCTAAATAAACACAGGGATGAATTTGTGGAGGTAGTGGTCAGAATGAATACGATTAGCGCAGATGTAGAAAAGATCAGTATGAGAGGCGAAACAGGCTCTGACAGTACGCAGCAAGAGGTTTATGCCGACCAGGAGGAGATACAATCACTATTACAGTTTAAAGAGGCACAATTAGAAACAAATAGGGAAGAACTTCCACAGTTGCAATTAGCGTGCAGAAGTGAAGCTGAAACACCACCAGGTAGACTGCAGAGGGAGAGTGAGATAAACTCAAAAAACGAAAATAGGCAGAAAGAGGAAGACGAACTTAGAGAGTTAGAAGAACGGTTGTGTCGGATAAAACAGGTGGCAAACCCAACTGGGTATAGTCCAAGGTCGGAAAACAGAAATGCGGAAGAAGAATGTAGGAGGCACTTCGTGTCGGTACAAACGTACACTTGTTTTCCGGATCCTGATAATTACCAACATCCATGCCTGTGGCTGTCTCAATTTCAAGATTCATTACCTTCATCGTGGGGACCGCTCCTCAAAATGAAGTTTGTGTGTAACCATTTGAGGGACGAGGCTAGAGCGAAAATGCAGGAAGTTATTAAAGACTGTAGTAGCTACAAGATATTTTGTGACAAGTTCTTAAATGAATTCTGGTCGAAAAGTAAGCAGGACCAGGTTAAGCAAAGCATATTGATGATGCCAAATTGCAACGAAGGTGGTATAAGAGATCCAGTGTCGTGCTGTCAGGAAATGCTGAGACGAAACAGGTATTTGGATGTGCCATACGAAACTGGGCAGCTCATTAGGATCTGTATAACGAAGTTGCCAGTGAGATTGCGCAGAGATATAGTGATAGCAGGCAGAGGCTTAGACGATTCTGCGTCATTTCAGAACTTCTTTCAGGAACTGGGTAATGAGAGCAACATTGTGAACGGCGACATGACTCATAGGTCAGACAGAGTTGAGGATGGGAACGGTAGAAACTATCAGAATGACAGGAGAGCATGGAATCAGAGGAATGACGGAAATGGAAGATGGCGAGGAAATAGGGGGCAGAATTCATGGGGATATCGACCAGCAAACCGGGAAAATAGAAGATGGGACAGAGATGGAAGAAGAAGGGAAAATGAAAATGATGGGCGAAGAGAGGATAGGCAGTCATTGTGTTCACGACAGGACAATCACTGTCACAATGACGGAGGGACAAGAAGGTGACTACATGATAGACGGGTACAAACCAGGACTATTAATGAGGTAAATATTAGGTATATTGATTACGGAAAGCTAAGGGAGAATCTGTTAGAGGAGGTAGGAGATGTGGGGAGTGAAGTCCACCCAATAGTTAGCGTAGAAATAAATAATATAATCGTACCTTGTGTCATCGACACAGGCAGTGTAATGAGTGTTTTGAGGGAAGATGTGTTTAAGTGTTGTAGTCTTACAAAACCATGGCCAACGTTGCCATTGCAAAGGACAACAGTGAGATGGGCAATTACAGGAAAGGGAATTGAGGTGAAGTTACAAGCGCAGGTAGACTTTGTGTGCCAGGCGAAGAGGTTTAGTACAGTGTTCATGATTGTGTCATCTCTAACTGTTGAAGGGATATTAGGCGTTAATTTTTTGAACCAATATAAAGCAGTCGTTAACATGGAAAATGGTTCGATGGAGTTGAAACGAGATTCGGAGGAAATTACACTAAGATTCGACGGTTGCTTATATGGTAAAGATAACGCACACTTAGCATTATGTCTGGCGGTAAAGTCCGGTAGACAGGCACAGAATACGGGGTTCGAACAAGAGAAGAAGGAAATTCATAAATGTTTGGAGGAGGAGATCAGGGAGAAAATCTGGCATTTACGAGGGACCACGGTCTACGGGGAATTGCAGAAAATTTTATACGAGAATAGAAAGGTATTTAAACATGCTGCGGGTACAATAAGAAATTTTGTGTATAGATTCAAGGTCAAGCTACATAAACAGTTTAGGGCCCAAGTGTACCCGATACTTGTTGTGTACAAAGAAGGAGTGGAAGCTGAGATCGAAAGCATGCTACAACAAGGGATTATCGAACCAGCATCCAGTCCGTACAACAGCCCTTTAGTTTGTGTTGAAAAAAAGGATGGGTCAATTAGATTAGTTTTGGACGCAAGAAGGATTAATAAGATAATAGAGCCAGAGACAGATCGGCCGCTGACACTTGACGAATTGCTACAAAAGTTCCACGGGATCAGAGTTCTTAGCTCAGTTGATTTGAGAATGAGTTTCTGGGAGGTGGAGTTAGGTAGGGGGTGTAGAAAATACACTGCTTTCTTATGCTACGGGAAATCATATCAATTCCGGAAACTACCATTTGGGTTAAATGTATCATCCGCGGCATTTATCAGAGCGCTAAATACTGTCATTCCTAATGAAATAAAAGATAAGGTAACACAGTACGTGGATGATGTCCTGATAGCCGAAAGAAACTGGGAAGACCACAATAGAATGTTAAGCATATTGCTCGGTGCATTGGAGAGACATGGGGTAACCGTGAATTTGGGAAAGTCAGAATTTGGACGAAAAGAAATCGAGTTTCTAGGTCACATTGTGACACCAGAGGGAATAAGACCAAATCCAGACAAACTCGAAGCAATCAGAAATTTTCCGGTGCCAAGAACAAAACGTCAGCTACGGGGTTATTTAGGATTAATCAATTTTTACAGGAGGTTCATTAAGGTTGGGGGTGCAGCGACACCCAGACTATGTCAGCTGACTGGAAAGAAAATGGTATGGAATTGGGACCCTGTCGCACAGGAAGAGTATGAGGCGCTAAAGAAGGCACTGCTATCGGCACCTCTTCTCGGGCATCCGGACCTAGGGAAAGAGTTTTGTATGGCCACGGACAGTTCCCGTAGTGGACTTGGGGTAACATTGTTCCAAGAGCAAGAGCAAGGAGGAGAAGTAATACAACAACCTATTGCGTTTGCGAGCCGAGTGCTTAGCAAAGCTGAGAGAAATTACACGGTAACTGAGCTTGAAGCTTTGGCAATAGTATGGGGTTTTAGTAAGTTTAGATACTATTTGTATGGAAGGCATACTAAAATCTATACTGACCACAAGTCACTACAGTTTCTGATGTCGGCCAAACTTAACCATAGACGACTCGCTAGGTGGGCACTCTATTTACAGGAGTTTCAGTTTTCGGTCGTGTATATTCCCGGGCCACAGAATATAGTGGCAGATGCGTTGTCAAGGAACCCAGTAGGTCATGGTCAATGCTTTGATGAAGAGGTAAACGAGAACAGATATGATATATTGTATATGCAGGGCGTGCCGTTCGAGAAATACATAGGGGCGGTACTCACAAACATCGCGAAAGAGCAGTATAAAGACGCGTCATGGAGAATGGTGAAGGACAGAGTTAGAGCGAACTTAGATGCCAATATAGCGCGCTTTTATACAATTCAGAACGGGGTCCTTTTCTACCGTAGAAATCCGAACACACAGGACTGGGTGTTGTGTATACCAAATGAAATAGTCAACAAGTTGATCTGGTACACGCACCTAAGTTACGGGCATTACGGGGCAAGGAAATGCTGTAAGAAGTTAAGGGAATCAGTTTATTTCATTAGTATGGAGAGGAGGATCAAGAACGTGCTTGGTAGTTGCAAATTGTGCCAGAAGGCAAAATCGTTAACTATCTCATGCAAAGCACCGCTTTTTCCGATAGTGCCAGGTAGATTGAGGGAATTCGGAGCAACAGATTTGTTTGGCCCGCTACCTAAGTCAGTGCAAGGATATAGATATGTTTTAGTAGCAGTGGAATTGGTGTCAAAGTATGTGACTTTTACCGCATTGAAACGTGCGACGGAAAGGACAGTGGCAGCAGCGATCGTTAAAAACTTTTTGCGAGAAGTAGGAACTGTAGAAAAGTTCATAGCTGACAATGGACCACAATATAGATCCAGACATTGGCTAACCACACTGAAGAGAAGAAGGAGAAAACCGGTGTTCATATCCCGATACCATGCTGCAAGTAACCCCAGTGAAAGAGTGGTAAAAGAACTGGGAAAGTTGTGTAAGATCTATTGCCATAGGCAACATAGGAGTTGCAGTATTTTTCTCAAAGATTTTCAGGACATCCTCAATGAGCTACCACATGGAGCAACTGGTTTATCACCAATTACGGTACTAAAGAATGAACCACCACCAGATCGAGTCAGGGAGCTGGTAGATTTTCCGCGATCAGGAAAGCAGAAGCACACAGAAATTGTCAAGGTTGCGATAGAGCGTATTAGGAAAGCAGCGAAGGATAGGCAGGAGAAGCAGAAAGGAAAGATCCGTAAGATCGAATTGGCAATAGGAGACAAGGTTCTAATAAAAACTCATCGATTATCAAAGAAGCACAGATTCCTAACTAGCAAATTTTTACTGTGTATAGTGGACCATTCAGAGTGAGGTGGATTGTCCACGAAAATGCTGTACTGATTGAGACGATCAAGGGAAAACAATCTCGTGGGCTTCATCACATTTCTAACATCAAATTATGGAAAAGTTAAGGATAGATCGAAAGTAGGCAAGTTATGGTAGATAGTCAGTGTATTTATTTGCGGTGTGTAACGTTGTGCAGGGTCAAATCGAACATAAGAATTTTCAGGCGGGATGTCAGGAAGTATGACGGAATAGACTGGTCGAAAGAGCCATGAACAGGAGTCGACAGAGTGGTGTATGTACGTACTTTTTGTCATATGAATAAGGATCAAGCAGAAACGACGTGATGATTAATGAGTGGATAAAGATGGTAGATAGAGAAGCGACGTGATAAATAGTAGTGGATAAAGGTGATATTTAAGGAGAGAAGCGACGTGAAGCAGTGTGATTAATAAATAGAGATCCGACGTGATGAAACAGTGGTAAATAAAGGTGAGTAGAATTAATAATGTGGAGATGTCTTAGATGTATGTTACAGAGAGGCCTGTGTATGCTGCAATCGAGATAGATGCGAATGGCGAAGGAAGACCAGGAAATGATGGAGTAATGGACGGACAGAGAGCCGAAATACGAATGAAGAGATGAGGACAACTGCACAACGTGAAAGGACATAAAGGGAGTATGAGATCCAGATGGTGAACGTTGTGGAATACTGACGTAAGATGTAATATAAGTATAAATCTAATTCTTACCATAACAGTTGCTATGTAAAAAAAAAAAAAAAAAAAAAAAAAAAAAAATTGTTGTTGTCGTTGTTTAAGCCTGGTACCAGTATAACTAATCAAAACGGTACCAAGAATGTGTACAGTTATTTTGCAGGATGAATAATTTGTGTATTTTTTGTTCTTAGATGAAATGTCGCAATTCTAAGTTGATATTTAGCAGGATGAATAATCGGTAAAGTGAATGCGGAGGTAAGCCGATGGAGAGAGGTGCCAGAGTGAAAGGACGAATTCGGAGACTGGAAAGCTATCTCTGAAGCAGCTTCATGTGTTATGTGGTTGAGTATAAGGGAGCAAAGGTATGGTATGCTGTCGTGAGTGTGGTGGTGCTAGGGTTAGCTGACTTCTAGACCTATTCTGTTAGTATATTAATGGATTGAATGAGAAGGAAAATGTGATGTCTGGTGAGTGAGAGTCGTAGAGTAGTGTGATCAATGCGCACACTCCTGTTAAGGGGATGCTACCGACCCATAACTAAAACATTATTGTGCTTTATTGTTTGATTTGGATGAACCTCGATGGCAGGTCAGGATCTGACATCATGTGGATGGTTCATACATGTCCTAGAAATGTTTATATAATAAAAAGGTAAAATATATAAAGAGATATTAATTTCAGTCTGTCACAAGCACAAAGGTGCATTGTATGTTGTAGATTTAGAGTCATCAGTTTCTAAAATGTTTATTGTGTTAGGATGTTAAAGTAATTTACTATTTAATAACATGTGGTAGGTAATTGTGAGCTGTGTAGATTATTTCTTATTTTTTTGTTAGAACACTTTCAAGGGGTATTAATTTCAGTCTGTCGCAAGCACAAAGGTTCACTGTATATTGTAGTTTTAGAATAAACAGTTTCTAATATTTTCACTGTGATAGGATGTTAGCGTAGCCTACTATTTGATATTGTAATTATGAGCTGTATAGATTGCTTATTATTCCTTTTGTTTTTTTTTACACTTTCATGTTTTGTATGAGGGACGACAGGTACAATCAATAGCACAAGTGTGGGCTGTATATAGAAAAGGGATAAATGTTGATGTTGTATGTGTAGAAAACTAGGGTGTATGATTTTATGTTTTTTAGAACAAAGATTCTTTTATTGCCAATGTATCTAATAGATCATACATGTAATCAATGAAATGAGTATTTAAATACTGTAAGAATATCCTTTTGTCTGTAATGTTGTGAGATGCACGGAAGGGTCTGACTGATTGGGTGTCGTAGCGCTGAGATGCTACGCAGAATGCGCCCATACCGCTAGCGGGGCCGAGCTGACGTCGCCATGGCGACGGGCGACAGAGCCGCGGCACTCCCCACTCCACTGCCAGTCGGGGTACACTCCACGCACCCGCTACAGCAGGTCAACGGCCTGGGGCGACACGCACGTACTGGCCATTCATAAGTTCCACCACCCTTACGACTGGGGAAAGTATCCCACGGAGGCAACAGCGGGTGGTTTCTTCTGCTCAACGGTGGAGCGACGGCAGAATGAACGACGCGCGGCAGAGTCCGGCGGGCGTTTGTTACCAGCAACTATTAACTAGTACTGGACTGTGGAGCTGTGAAACAAGATCACTGCTCGTCACGTCTCCATAAGGTGGAAAGTGAAGGACTGGTGTTTCCACATTGTGAATGGTGGAAAAGTTTTGTCTTTAGCAGACAGGACGATCGTTTTGTTTTGTCTTGACCACTGAATAGTGGGATCCATAAACTTTTGGCAGTAACTTGTTAAGTGTGCTTTGTGAATTGCATGTGGGACGCTTGGTATACTTAAAGAGGACAGTTGTCGTTTGGTGACTAATTATTGTATGAACGCAAGAAACTAGAGTGGGACATTGACATTTGCGTCTGTAGTAGGAGCCATTTCTTGAATTGGTGCGGGAATAAGTGTTGTTTGTTGGAAGTTACGACTTTTAATTACACCAAGAACTGAAAGGACAGAACCGTGGGTAATAGTAGTTGTAGGGCCATTTCTGGAAGACCAGATTCGTGTGGATGGTACGCTGAGAGTAACTATGACATTTGTGTTTAATGTGAGATACAGTTTACTGTTCAGTGCGTGCTCAAAATGCCGATTTGAGTGACTTAAAGACTTTCGTCTGGGTAACCATTGCAGAGCTTTGACACCTAGACAGTGTTTCTAGGGAACCTGTCAGCAACTTTTTTGACCCCAAGAAAATCACAGAATGAAATGATTCCGTGTGACTCGCAAGATAGGGAATAATGTATTTGTACTTGTAATTGTGTAAAGTTTTTTTTATATGTTTCATTCCTGAAGAGACAGCAAGTGTAATTGTATTTCATTAACATTTGTGTTTAGAATAGTTAGTGTTTTTTTTGTTTGAGCTGGGTTATCAAGTTCACGTAGCATGTTTATTAGAATATTTGGTACAATGATGCTTTAATTATTAGCCAGTGGCGTAATACTAACGTAGCGGCTCTTGTTGCATTGGCCAGTAAGGTTGTCACAGGGGACAAGAGTTTGCATTGCACAACAAATATCAGAATTAATTGATGCATTTTGATGTCGTGGACAGTAATAATCTTGTTGGTGTGTTGACTGAAGCCACTTATTTGCATTATCACAGTGGTGATATTTCACATTAAAGTGTAACGAAGGCTAGTCGAAATGCAAGTTCTTGTCGTCTAAATGTGTGACAACAGAGAAATGAGCAGTAGAGTAAGATATGAGAGCTACTGGTGGATTCAAGTACTTATTGCTAACTATTTATTGCGTGTATTGATCAAAGTTGATGGACTGACTATCTCAGCAGCAGGTATTTGTACTGGTGGAGAAGGATGAGGTTAAACTCACAGTCGAGCAGTGGTGGCAATTGCTTAGGTGATGATAGTTAATGAGGTGTGACATGATGTCTTAGATTGACTATATTACGTAACCAGTATGTAACTTGTGGTATATTTCATTGTTTTTTTTTTCTTCTCAGTTTTATTTCTCTGTAGGTTTGATGTATATTTTAGAGTAATGGTATGGAGCCTGACATTCTACATGTAACTAGTGTATGCAATGTTTTTCTTTTGTTGATTTTGTTTTGTATTTAGACTTTGCTGTGTAAAGGGTTTTACCCCGCTATTTATGAATGTCAGATTACTTGCTCTGTGTTTGGACAGTGAGCCATTTAAAATTTCATGAGTACAATTAGTATTTTTTTTATTTGTGATAGAATTAGTGAAGTTTGGATTACTCATAAAAATAACGAAGATCCCAGTAACTAAGCAAATTTTTATCTCAACATTATTTTTTTATTTGTATGATGTAATGTTTTATTTGTCATTTGGATTGATGTAAATTTATATGTGTACGTTACTCCGGATTGTGGAAAGTACAATAATGCAACAACTATGTCAGTAATTTGGTAAAGTAACAGCATTTGGTCGTCTATTTGAGGTCACCAGGGGCTAAGGTCTCCTCCTGGTTATTTTGATGACTTGCTATGTTTGTTCTAATACAGTTTTCTTAAAAAAATGTTCGGAACTACCCTCGCATTGCAAGGATAGTACCATGCCATTTTTTTCTGCATGGGTAGCCGGTGGTGAAAGGGTACAGTACCGCCCGACATTGAAAATAGGTACAACAGATTTCATTATTTTTGTCAGAACAACATATTTTTTTGTAAAATAACTCAATTTCAATTAATACAGCGAAGCTGGATACCAGTGTGGGAAAGAATGACAATTTATTTATTTAATTGATCACATGTGCACTCCTACAAAGTAAATCCCTACATCCAGTTTGGTGAGATCTGTGAAATGAATGAATGTATGGTCGTCTGCTAACCGCAGATAGTGAATGTGAATATATGATCATCTTTGAGACGATGCTTTGGCCACCTTTGGTGGGACCAAAGAGATGAAATTTACCTGAGCTTTGAGCGCCTGAAATGTGGCTGACCAATACGGTAGCAAGGTGCTCCCCCCACTTCAGCAGAGGTGGAGAGGACCTCGAGAACGGCCATGTTTCAGCACTCTGCCGCTGGATCTTGTGCTGTTAAGACCTGTTTTAGTTGTGCTCCGTAATGACGAAAGATTGGAGACATGGTATGCATGTGGAATATTTAAGAGTAGTTTGAAATAATAATTTCTCTATTTCAGGAACTTTTGTGGGGAAAATTAAATGCCAGGCAGGTAATATTAATGGGATTGTAGTAATCTTCGGAAGTGACCAACGGTCACAATGGAACCACGTGTAGCAATAACTTGAAATACTTCCGTGTGCTTAAGTTAAGCTGAATTACTAGCGTGTGTACAATAAGTTGAAATATTTAAGAAATAGCGTGTGTACCATAAGTTGAAATATTTAAGAAATGGCGTGTGCAGGACTTGAAATTAGAGATGAGTACTTCCACGTGGTGAGTACTGTGTGAGTCTCAATCTGTGTATGAGACAAAAGATAAAGAGAAGTACTCGTCCATGGTATCAGTTGAGGACTCGGCTGTGTGATGAATACGTTCTTAATATTACTTTGTCTGATATGATTCTGTGTGACGCTAGATTCAAACTCTGAGAGAGAAGCAAGGTGAGTCGGCGGTCTATCCAGCAACGCCACTTGGCTTGCATTGCACAGGAAGACGTGCATATATCTCCAGAGTTCATAGTAGGAAAGTAGAATTACGAAGTGGGGCAGTGTCGTGTGAAACTGGGATAAATATTAATTGAAGTGGGAAAGCTGAAAGTGATAGTGTTGTGACTATTTAGTGTTTTATATTTCTTATTGCAGTGTGATGTATGTCATGTAATTTGGGTATGTGTGGTTTGCATGGGAGAGCAGCAAGGTAGTTTCAAAAGATTAGTGGGTTATGCTTGTTCCTTCTGTATCGCTCGATCTGGAGGAAAGTTTCGTGATGATGATTGTGAGAGTCGAAGTGTGAGATATAATAAAAGATCCACCATCCTATCCAGAAAGTGCACTGTAGCGTTAAGAAATTACGAGACCATAATATAGAGATTCGCCATTGTAAAGCCATGCCCACTGGGCGGAATTTCTCATGTGTTATTGTTGTAGGTTATAGAATTTGTGTGTTTAGGTTAGAGAATTTATTGGAATAAATAAGATAGTGAAAAGAAAAAGATTGGTGGACTTTTCCTTCGAACTGTATGTTGTCATAATGTCCCGAATTTATAATGTGTGCGCCATTCATATTCAGTGCGGTGGCCACGTGTTGACAAAAACCGTTAAATAAAAGACAAAAAGAAAATGTGGTATTGCCAGTGCGTAGTGTACAGTCAGAGTTCTGTAAATTACTGATAGTCAGATGCGTGTTTCCGTTGCGTATTAATCATATAGGAGGATAACTTGTAACTTAAGTGTGAGTACTAGAGTTCATGTTACTCGATAAATAAGAAAGAATCCATTCGCTTGGCAGACCACTCATCTTGCAGTCCAGACTGCTTGATGCCACAGTATGAGCAAGGCATGTGGGTGCCTCTCAACATGATTGGCCAGTGGACTTACTGTAAAATTTTTCGCGATATCAGCTGTGATGGATAATATTACAGTAGATTGGTGGTCTCTTATCCATCGCATCTGTGCATTGGGTACGACATAATGATTGACTGACAATGCTTGCTTGATTTGGGGGAGAAATTTTGGTCGATGAACCGCAACTTCCAGGGTTGCTAGCACCGAAAACGGTGCTCCTGTACTTGTGTGCAAAAATGACCAATCACTAGAAATTGAATGCATAGTTATAAACCATTCGGTCAGTGCGACATATGAGTTTAAATGTAGAGGTGGTCAATTACTTTCGACGGAAGTGGCTACAACGCCAGCAGGCTCTTCTATTTTCCTCGTGTTGTGTGTGTCCTTTATTTAAAATCATTCAATGTTATGCTATCGACTGTAAGAATATGATTTATAAGGTGTAAGGTATAGTTTCCTGTGAGAGGCCGTGCATCAGTCCATGTTAATGTCTCTTTAGAATCAGACAATGACTTCGAAGTCGCGGCAGAAAGACGAAATGCTCAGCAGTGTGCAAAAGCGTGTTAGAAAACACTGTTTGAACAAGGGCCAGAGGGAGCTTCTCATTTGCTTAGAGTATGGGTGATCAAACTTTAAAGGGCTCTCTGCAGCGTGTGTGTATATTTAATATGATCTTGTTCATATAGGAATTTGTAGTTTGAGGTGTTGGATTTGGTGAGCTGCTAGGAATTCTTGGATGGTTGCACTCTGAGTTATTCGGGGGGAGTATTGTGAATTCCGTTTGTCTGTGCTGGGGGTGGATCGCATTGGTGCCTTCGTGACTTTTTCACTGTTTGATGGTAGAGGATAAAGATGATAGGGTGTTGAGGATCTGTTGTACTTGTACCTAGTTTGAGGCGTACAACATTGCGCGCATTTCCGGCGAATGGTCAAAACAAGATCCTGTTGTAGTAACTGAGATCGTTCTGTTTATAGACAGGTTGCAGAAGGTAATAGATATGTCTTTCTCCGACTTAAATTGCAGAGACCAGGGACCAGGCTTTAAATATTGTCGTATGTGCTTGATGCTTTGTATAAAAGTTTGAATCTTTAATTGGGTTTGGTATTTCTGGGCGCGTGTAAAATTAATTTTACTGTTGAAAGTGCGAGAAAGATGAGTTGATTGATGTTTAGATAGCGGCTACGTTTGTAATTCGAAAAGAGGGGATCAGAATGGTAAATTGATTGATGGGCATGGTTTGTGGGGTGATATATGAGTGTCAAGATAGGGTTGAGGACGTTTGCGTATGTTGATGGTGGGACGGGTGTGAGGTTAGGTGCGGTGGGAGGTGTAAATTAGATCTTATTTTTAAAAAAAAGTTGTAAAATAGGAATAATATCGAGAAGGTTTTTAGATGGCTGGTCACGCGACGAGGCGAGAGCATTGATGTGTAGTTATTTTTAGTTAAAGGGCCGTGTAATGTCTTGTAAGGAGCAATGTGCAGTGTGCTACAGTGTCATAGGAGGTAAAGACATGTGCTGTTATGATGTGTCTAGCGTATGGAGGCTGCGCTTTGGAATTATGCTACGTTGAAATAAAGTTGACTTTCACCCGCGTTCGGTGGTCGCTGCTCGGGATCGCGATCCTGGACGGACGTATGTGTGTGCTTTGACTGCTGACGAGCGCGTTGACCACGCCAACTCACGCTTGCGGAAGCCGAGCAGGGGCTGTGCGACGTCTGAAATCAGACGGATGGGTGACTTCACGATCCTGTGGGCAGGGTGCAGAGTGGTGGGTACCTGCGCACATCTGCTGAGTTATTTTGCGAGCGGATCTGCAGGCTCTGCTATGTGTTATTAGGACAGTTTACGAGTACTGAGCGTATCTACACATCTGTGTGATGTATTATTTAGTAGCAGTTTGCTATAGTGTGTACTGAAATTATGATTGGGTGCGTGTCTGTGGGCTGTGCAACATGGTCCATGGCACATCTGGGATTGGTGTTTTGTGATAGCGTGGTAGATACACTGTATGGTAAATAAGTTGTTCGAAAAAATAAATATTGTTCTCAATGATTACACGCGCCTGCAGCGCAGATCAGAGTGATTGGTTTTCCGTCACCATCTCGGTTGCATGCGACTAGTAAATGTTTTCCCGGCCGCATTAATCGAGTGTGTCACGAAGCTATCAGCTATTCTGAGAATAGACGTGAAGGCAGGTCCAGACCTGAAACGCCGGCGGTATACATGAGAAGAACAATGCAGCTTTGACATGTGTCGGCTGTCACGGGCGCTCGGAAGATGAACTTGGCTGGAATCCCCTTCCCCGCCGACCACACGCGTGCGCGAACTGCCTTGGAGCGTAAACTAAGGCGCATAGGCGATATCAATTTCTCCGGTGATAGGTGCGAATGCGACTGTGTTGAGGTCATGTTTGTGGGAGGCCGAGCAGAGACTTTTGGTCGGTTTGGCAGCTGGTGGTGTTTGGGCGCATCTGTTACACTATTTTGCGAGCATGTCTGTGCACTGTACGGTGCTTTATTTGGAGAGTTTAAGATTACAGAGTTCGTCTGCTGATATTATGTACTGCATTATTTAAGAGCTGTTTGCTATTGTGTGGTGAAATTAGGAGTTGTTTACATGTTTGTGGCCTGTGTCAGATGACCACAGTCGGATCAGTTCGGGTGTTTTGTGACAAATATACTCCACGACTAAATAAAAGGGCTCCAAATAAATAGAGTGCAGCAATTCCTTACTTCCCTGAGCAGCACAGCGCAGTCTGAGCTGTTTTTGCGCAATAACGGAAATCTGGTCAGAATGTGAGTGAGTAGACAAATAATTGGACAAACTTATCTGTAGAGGAGTTACAGGTCTGGAATGGAATGAATATCTTGATGGGTGTGGTTGTGTTACTAAGTGTAGTGCACTACTGGAGTTCAGAAAATGCCTTATGTCAGCCTTACATATCGAAACCTATGAGAAGTAAAAGTTTGAAAAAGATATGTAGCAAATAAATAAAGTACGCTCGTTCTTCCTTCCATCAGCCTATGCACTGAAATTATTTGCAAAAATTAGCAGTTGTTTGGCTATTTAGTGGTAAATGTTTTGCATTATTTACGAGCGGTTCGCATGTCTGTAGGCTGTGCTATGAGTTATTTTTAACTGTTTACAATTAGCAAGCATGTGTCTAGAACATTATAAATGAGTTATGTAGGAGTGTTTTGCAGGTCTGTATGATGTGGGGCATGTCGGTGTGATTTATACACTCCTTTCCTAAATAAATTCGTTCCTCAGTCCGTGGACCTAGTGCAGGGTGAGTCCGTTTACCAGAAACGTGTAGGAAGAGGTTGAGTGCTGGTGGCTTAGTTTGAAACAATTTTCTTAGGTTGCTGGCGGAAGTGCAAGTGAGCTTTGTTTACTGGCAGATTTCAAACTTGGCGCTGGTTCCTAGGAGGAGGAGGAGGTGGCATTCTGGTCCTCGAAAAGTAGTTGATATTAGGGAGTTGAACACGTTTGCATACATATATGAAATTGTAAATTCAGTTATGTAATATAGCTGGGGTGGTGAGAGTGGATTAGCGAGCGTTCTCGCGACGAGCAAACGCACTGTTATACGGTCATGGTGGATTCCACTGTCGGTCAAACTCTGGCGCCAAACGTATCCTTTGTACGGCACGCGGTCGACAGGTTCCATCGTGTCTGGCGTTAAGTGGTCGCGGGCGCGGCCGACAGTTTGTGGTGGGACCCTCAGGCGCAGCTCGCCACTGCCTACCTGGCGCGCTAGCCGTGGGGGTGTGCTTGACGTCAGCGGGCCAGGGAGCAGGCTCAGCCGGCCGCGCGTACGTCAGCTGCGCTCTGGAGTTTCGCTGTGTGAGCATGGAGAAGTCAGTTGGGACACACCTGCATGACCGTAATGTCTGAAATAAAGAGTCATTTTCCATGTATTTACAGAAGGCTATGTCCGTCGCGTGTATGGAGGGTGTGTGATGTAAGCGGGGCGACGGCGCAGCGATTGTACAGTTATTACACGCATGCGAGAGCGAGTCAATTAGCGGGCGTTCTAGTGCAGTCCAAAGGTGCTGTTATATAGTCATGGCAGATTCCACTGTCGAGCAAACTTTGCCGCCAAAAGTGTAGCACTGCGTTCTCGTCCGCACATGGACACGTGGCGAACGGCTGTGTGAGGTCGGCAGTGTTGCAGGGAAATGGCCGACTGTTGTGCGATTCAGCTCCGAGGCAGACAATTTTGGCGGGAAACGTGTGGAGGTGACGAATGCACGTGGTGAGCGGACAAGGGGCCGCTGTGCTGTCAAACTCGACAAGTTCCAGCGTGTCCAGTGAAAACATGTTTACGACGTGGGAGCAATTGCTGGGCTCGTCCCCTGCGCTAGTGACCGGCCGCCTCACGTGACAGGCGTAGGCAGTGTGTCTGCGCGCTGGCCAGGGGGTTGTGAGGATTTGAACTAATTCAGTTGGAGTGCGGACGTTGTGGTGACTGCACTGCGATATCAAAGATGTGTGTGCTGACTGTGTTGGAGAACAAGTGATGACCGTACTGCTTGAAATAAAGTCTTCAGTCCCTTTCCCCCTGCAAAATCAAAGGACGTGAATTACGTTACCATAAGTGCAGTTTATTATTTGATGTGATTATGATGGGTTACCAGTGAAAAAAAAGATAAGTGACGGAGAAAGCTCGTACATGTGATCAGTTATGGTGTTGGGGATTTGAACTTGTGATAGATTTTTGTAATGGATGTAAGGAGAATGGCTTTCTCACCGAGAAAATTGGACATCTTGAATAAATAATAAATGATAAGAATACACAGAAGTACAGTTTTCGAGAGAATATCGTGTTGGAATTTGAATTTGGCGCAATTTTCTAGTGGAG
This sequence comes from Schistocerca americana, assembly GCF_021461395.2. Lineage (NCBI taxonomy): Eukaryota > Metazoa > Arthropoda > Insecta > Orthoptera > Acrididae > Schistocerca > Schistocerca americana. Next base: position 99,054,371 of record NC_060126.1, read on the forward strand.
GTAGGCCTATAATAATAAATGATAATGAATGATATTAAATGATAATGAATGATAATGAATGATAATGAATGTTAATAAATGATAATGAATAATAAACAAAAGTTAGGTTTTGCAGCCATTATCGTGTTGAAATTCGCATTTGGAGGGAATTTCTAGTGGAGGCAGGTCAATAATAATAAATAATAATAAATGATAATGAATGATAATAAATGACAATGAATGTTAATAAATGATAATGAATGATAATAAATGGCAATGAATAATAAAGAATCTTAATAAATGATAATGAATGATAATGAATAATAAACGAAAGTATGGTTTTGCAGCCATTATCATGTTGGAATTTGAATTTGGAGGGAATTTTCTAGTGGAGGCAGGTCAATAATAATAAATAATAATAAATGATAATAAATAATAATAAATGATAATAAATAATAATAAATGATAATGAATGTTAATGAATGATAATCAATAATAATAACGACAAGTACGGTCTTTGCACGCATTATCCTGTTGGAATTCAAACTTCCCGCCATTTTTTTTCTTCTGGAGGCTTAGGTCATTGGACATAGCACAATTGGGCTATTTTCCCGCCAAAATTCAAACTTACCGCCATTTTTTCTGTAGGTTAGGTTAGTGGACATAGCACAATTGATCTATTTTCCCGCCAAAATACGCCATCTTGGATGACGTCATGCGATGTTGCCAAGTCTACATGCCGCCATCTTGGATGACGTCATCGCCGCCATCTTGAATAAATTTGGCAACCATGCAGCGTGTCCTGGCACATAGGTTGTCCTCCTACTATCGTAATGGTATGGATGAAGGGTCACTCTGGGATACCTGGAAATGAACAAGCAGATGTACTAGCAAAGCTACCCTTTCTGCATGGAGCTATTAAATATGATAAGTTCCTTCTCACAGCAATGATACCCACACTCAGAAAGCAGCTGTCCTCGGACTGGCAGGAGGAATAGTCGCGGACGTCTTAAATCAAAGGCAGTCAGTATGCACTAATTCAAACCATGATTTTAATAATGTTATGGTATAAGGCACAAACCTCAAGGAACTTCACAGAAGTTATAGCATGGCTGAAATTTAATCATTTGGAGTTCAATTAACGTCTCTGTTAGCTACTGCTCTGTGTGTTTGTGGCGAGGAAGAAGATGCAATCATCAGTGCCAACATAAATATATCTCCCTGACCTGCTAATCTAATGCTCTTGGTAAATAGAATGCCAGAGGAAGTACAGTAACTGACTATATTTCCACGTACTGTTCAGCAGGACATGGGACGCTCGGCCTGTAAGAGTACGTCTCTATGTATCTACCGTATGTACGTGTTTGAATACTGGTGTATATGTCTGTATGGCTGTAATATCCAAATATAGTCCTTGTGTACTGTTCTCACGTTTTCTCTGTATGGTACTCTTAGACCTGCACAAATATTTATTTCTCTATTCGCAGCTTTTGAAACAGTTCTTGAAGGAATACAAAAGAAAATTTTATTGTTAATTTAGATGAAACGAACGTCTGGCATCGTTGGTCGTGAGGCCCCGTCCGAGCAAGTTCGGCCGCTAAGTGCAAGTCTACTTTCATTCGACGCCACATTGGGCGACTTGCGCGCTGATGATGAGGATGAAATGATGATGAAGGCAACACAACACGCAGTCCACGAGCGGAGAAAATCTCCAACAAGGCCGGGAATCGAACCTAGGCCCGCGAACAACCAGTCATCTCGAGGCAGGTGAAAAGCCCTTACCCCGCCGGGAATCTAACCCGGGACCCCGCGCTCGGGAAGCGAGAACGCGGCCGCGAGACCACGAGCTGCGGACTCGCCTCGGCGGATGAATCACGTTTCGTGATGCGCCAGGTCGATGGTCGTGTCTAGATACGCCGTCGTCGAGGCGATCTGTTGCTCCAAACATGCAGCGTACTACAGTCGCAGGGTGGTGGCAGCAGCGTTACGCTACCGTGAACATTCGCCTTGGGTTTCGTAGGACCTGAGGTAGAAATCGAAGGTGATACGAGAGTTGTGGACTACGTAACATTTTTGCGGACCACCTGCATGCATCACTTCATGCTCGATGTCCTCCCCAACGGCGATGGCTCCTTCCAGTAGAATAACTGTCCGTGCCACAAGGCCAGAATCGTGGTACACAGGCTTGAGAAGCATAATAGTGAACTGCCACTGATGTCTTGCCCACAAAATTCGCTGGTCTCATGTGATGGAGCACACCTGGGACGGTACCGGTAGCTGAGTGGTCAGCGTGACAGACTGCCAATCCTAAGGGCCCGGGTTCGATTCCCGGCTGGGTCGGAGATTTTCTCCGCTCAGGGACTGGGTGTTGTGTTGTCCTAATCATCATCATTTCATCCCCATCGACGCGCAGGTCGCCGAAGTGGCGTCCAATCGAAAGACGTGCACCAGGCGAACGGTCTACCCGACGGGAGGCCCTAGCCACACGGTATTTCCATTTCCATCGGCAGCCCATGCCGCGCCCACAAACCGCCAGCCATGAATGGCGTGGCTTGTGCGTACACGTCTGGACCGACATACCTCCGGAAATCTATCGGGAACTTGTCGAATCCACGCCACGCACAATCGCCGGTATACACCGATGTGACAAAAGTCACAGGAGACCTCATAATATCGCGTCGGACCTCCTTTTTCCCGGTGTAGCGCAACAACTCTACGTGGCGTGGACGCCACAAGTCTCTGGTAGTCCCCTGCAGAAATATTGGGCCATATTGCCTCTATAGCCGTCCATAATTGCGAAAGTAATGCGGGCTCAGGATTATGTGTACGAACTGACCACCGTCAGCTTGCACAGTGCCTTGTTGACAACCTGGGTCCATGCGGCTTTGTGGGGTCTGGGCCACATTCGAACCCTACCATCAACCCTTACCAACTGAAATCAGGACTCATCTGAGCGGGTCATACTTTTCCAATCGTCTAGGGACCAACCGATATGATCAGACGCTCTGCAGGCGGTATCGTGCTGTGAACAAGGGCACTCGCCTTGGTCGTCTGCTGCCAAAGCTCATTAACGCCCAATTTCGCAGCACTGTCGTAATGGATACGTTCGTCGTACGCTCCAAATCGATTTCTGCGGTTATTTCACACAGTGTTGATTGTCTGTTGGCACTGACAACTCTACGCAAACTCCGCTGCTCCCTCGTTAAGCGAAGGCGGTCGGGCACTGCGTTATCCGTGGCGAGAGGTAATGCCTGAAATTTGATATTCTCGGCACAGACACCATGGATCTCAGAATACTGAATTCCCTAACGATTTCCGAAACGAAATGTGTCATGTATCTAGCTTCAATTACGATTCCGGGTTCAATGTCCCTTAAATCTCGTCAGAAACATCTTCACATGGATCAACTGAGCACAAAAGACAGCTCCACCAATGCACTGCCCTTGTATACCTTGTGCACGTGGTAATACCGCCATCTGTATATCTGCATATTGCTTTCACCTCAGAGTATTTCGTCTCAAAGAATGTCGCACATGCTATCAAGCAGGTGGTCATAATATTTTGTCTCATCGATGTATGTTTCATTAGGAATTCATGGCTATTCAAACTTTAGTAATTTTTTGAAACTATTTATTGGTTTATGTTTTGTCTTACAGTGGAATATTAGAAATCACCAGTTAACCCTTCAATCGTGAATCCTTAAAGAGTCGAATTCCCTTGGATAAAACAGCTTCAAAATCTGATTACTGTACTGCTGTGTTCAACATTTGACTTTAAGCAGGTAAATACATTATTGCTGAAGACTCAAAACCCTAACATTCTTGGTTTTATTAGCTTATGAATATTCATCCGCAGACTAGTGAAACAGTGAAAAGCAAAACTGGTAAATTAAAAAAGTGATAACTCCTTTAACGTTCATTCAAGAACATTTTGGCAAATAGTAATTAGAGTAAGATAATTTATTGTAGGCTTAAATTTCAATTCCATAAACATTTCTACAGCACATATTGAGGACTATTTACATTTTTCTGAAAAGCTAGTTTTTATCCTGTACTAAATGTAGAACAGTGATGTGACAACGAAGGTACATTCAGTGACATATATGGATACCGTCTGCAAAATATGTAGCAAGTAAAATTCGCAATAAAGAAATAATAAATTAAAACGTCATGCTTTATGTCAAAGTTTAATCATATATTTAGTAAGCGGTTAACTGTTTTTATTTTGCTATAAGGTAAAAAAAGGAAGAATCTTCCTTACGATCGGTTGCAGAGATCGTCGTAAAATTCTGATTCTCTTCTTTGTTCAGGCAACCAGCGACATGATTAGAAAGACACTCAATAAAATCGGTGAATCACTTCCTTGTGTACTAGCAATTACTCTTAAGAATATTATTTTCCAACATTTATACTGGATAGAATTAATTCCCAGATAATAGGACTGTGAACTTTGCATTAATATGTATTTTGTAGCTCTCTGATAGCCTTGAAACATCAATATTTTATTTAGTAAACTGACGTAGTGGAAGTACTATGAACCCAAAAGACATACTCCCAACTTTTAGTACTCCTCTTAATTTTTTATATACTTTTAACAAGTTAATTTAAATTCCATAATAGATACAACTGAAATCGTACCCCTTTTTGGTAAATATCACTCGATGAATATTCATTATTCTCCATGAAACGAGTTAACTTGGCTTATTCACACGAACGGTCTACAGTAGATGAAAAGGTAATAAAATCTCTAAACCCATGCCACACAAGTGCAGTTCATTCTAGAATGGCCAAGAGGAGACTGAATATATTTTTAAGACACACCCCACATTCATTATTGATTCATTTATTTCATTATAAGATCATATGGTGTAGCTTCAGGCTTCTTGTTGCGATAGATGGCCGTCGACTACTATGATACCTGCTGTATCCGGCGACTTGAAACTCTGGTGCTTTGTTCGAAGTTGGCTAGTTAGTTAGTTACATATTCCATAGCTCATTTGAACGACTCTTGCATCGAAATGATGTGGAACGAGAATATTGATAAACACATCACGTTTTAGTCCTACTCATGCAATTACACATGAACACTTTTTTTTTGAGCTGTATGTGGTAGGGGGGCAAACGACCAAAAATTTTTGTTGCTGCTTACGTAACTCCTTTCTGAGCAACAGACAGCTTCAATAATAGGTAATAAAAGCCACTGTTTGCTCTAGAGTTTCACACTTGAACATCATCATTCTTTTGAAATTGTGATGGGTTATTTATGAAGAATAAGTTTCATTAGCGAGTATATGTATTGTAACGGTGCAGATCCCCTTCGAAGAGATACATACACGACGACCTTGGGAGGACATTATCGACCGTAAATATGCAATGTATGTCAGGAGGTTGATTTTATTTGTACCCAAGACTAGCGATAATACGAAGAGCAAACGAAGCTGAACTCAGTAATATGATTCTTCTAATTCAAGTTTCGATCAATATATACGCCAAAAAACTTAGAGGATTCTACAGTGTTTACTGATTCTTCTCGTGCAGAATTGAATATAATGTGTTTTCTCAGAATTTTGGGATTGTCTATTTTCAGAGAAACAGTTAATAGTTCTTTGAAAAGTGTCATTAACAATCTCTTCTGTGGCTTTCTTTCTAATGGGATTTATTACAATACTAGTATCGACTACAAAAAGTTTGCTTATTGAATGTTAAGTGGAAATCATTCACTTGAACAGGGAATAGCAGTCAACCCAAAACTGAACCCCATGGGGCTTCCTTTGTAATTTCTTCTCAGTCACTTAAATTTTCTACTCTTCCGAAATTGAGTGATTTATTCAGCACAGATTTTTGCATTCTTTTCGTTAATTACGATTAAAACTGGTTGAGTGTAAGGCCATGAATTCCATAAAAGGTGAGTTTTTCTAGAAGAGTGACATGATCTACACAAGAATACACCTTGGAAATGTCACAAAAATTACCCATTGGCTTGTAATTTTTGATGAGTGAGTGTATAAATAAAATTCTCAGTCGAGCAACCTTTCTGGAACCGAACAGTGATATGTTAAGTAAATTGCTTCTACTTGAATGTGATAACACTCCTGGTTACATTACTTTTTTTGGACATTTTGGAAAAGATGTCAGCTAAGAAATTGGACGATGATTACTTTAGTCCTTCTTGTCACCGTTCGTAATAACTGTACATTTAAGCTGTCTGGAAGATCTTGTGCCAATGATGCATTACACGACTTCTGTTTGAAGTTCCATCAACACTGTAATATAAGCTTTTGGTTTTTAGAATTGATGTAAGTCCATTAATGTCTATGTAAGCTTCTGGTGCTACTTCTTGTTGCTTAAATTTTCATGGAAGGATATTTTTAATATATACTCTTACTTCTTTAAGTGAACTATTTAATCCTGTTTTTGCAGCTTTATTTAGAAAGCTCTCGCAGCTTGTGAGTTACCATTCAGATGACTGTCATTTTGTTTAATTGTTGCGGTATCTTTTTCCATTGGCTGGCTGTCCTGTCTCCCGTTGGGCAATGTCCAGTATAGTTTTAATTTTATTATTTGCATTACTAACTGCAGTCAGGACGTCCATACAAAGTATTTCTTGAAACATCATTGACTTTCTTTAAAATATTTCAGTATTTTTTTCTAGTGTGCTAATAATATCGAATGTTGACTTATTCTGTCCTTTGTATAAATTTCCCTCTTCCTCTGACATATATTTTAATTCTGTTAGTTATTTACTTTTTTTATTTAATTTTATGGATAACTTTTGCGGGAAGCAACTTTCAAATATTAACACAAATGCATTATGCAATAAGTTGAATTTGATATTGCATCTGTCTTTATGTACACCTCATCCCATTTTTTTTCTTTGGGTCATCTGTCTTCTGTCTGGTTTGATGCGGCCCGCCAAGAATTGCGCTCCTGTGCCAACCTCTTCACCTCAGAGTAGCACTTGCAACCTACGTCCTCAGTTATTCCCTGGATGTATGCCAATCTCTGCCTTCCTCTGCAGTTTTTGCAGCTCCCTCTAGTATCATTGATGTCATTCCCTGATGTCTCAACAAATGTCCTATCATTCTGTCCCATCTCCTTTTTCAGTGTTTTCCACATATTCCTTTCTTCTCCGATTCTGCACAGAACCTCCTCATCTCTTACCCGTACCACCTCTTTTACCTTTCTCTTAAAACGTTGTATCTTGTTCTCTTTAATAAGCCTCACTGCTTTCTACGAACCTGCCTCAGGACTGCAAGGTGCTATATTGTTTACTTCCATTAATTATGCATCATGATCAGATGGTGAACTGTAATTCTATCAGGCTGAGAACTCAATATAACAGTGATATGAATTGGTGACGTACTAAGTTGCTGCACATGAGTTGGAAAACTGACTGCTGAAATTATATTGAAACACTCACACAGTGATTCGAGTTCATTTTTCCTTTCCAAATCTTATAAGAATTCTACAATGGAATCTCCACATACAACTAACTGTTTCTCCTTGTCTGATCGGAGGCACAATAAGGCACCCGATTTCTCACAAGTATCTTAAAGTTTCCTACATGGGATCCGCAGACTATTACAATTACAAGAGAGGTATTCTGCAGTAGCATTTCACAAGTACAGCCGTCAGCACTCGTCAGATCTCTGCGGCGTAGATGTAACAAGTAAAAAGAAGCAAAACACTTCGCAGTTTCTGTTAAAGACTATTGCAATACTCCATTATATTATGTATATAGTGTACTATAGACCGTGTAATACTCCATTATATTATGCATATAGTGTACTATAGACCGTGTAACGGCCAAGCTCTCTCTGATACTTTTACGGTCCAGTTACATTAATGTGACCACCGCCTATATTCGATGTCAAGGTGCAGTTACCACTCACAGACAGCAGGTGGCAGCGTCAGAGGAATGCGGACAACAGTGCAGTCGTTGTCGTAATGCGGATACGGAGCGATTTATGTGACGTCCAAAAGGCCGCGATCATTGGCTTTCGGGCGAATCGTAGAAGCATTTCGGAAACAGCTAAGTCTGTAAACTGTTCGCGTGCCATCGTGGTTAAAGTATACCGCACATGGCAAAACTGCCCTGTCTAAATCTGTCGCTGAAACGACTGTGGCTAGCCACGGACCATAGATGGTAGTGGTGAAAGCTGCGGAGATCTGTACGGGCGAATAGACGCGCAATTGTTGAGGAACTATACGGGAATCGGTAAATTGCCGGGAATCGATAGATTGACTGCCGCGAGTAATGAGCATAGTGGGCAGGGCACTACGAATGTAGTGTGTGGACATTAAGTTGGGAATTTGGGTCCCACGGGGAGTGTGCAATGGATAAATCTCTGCAGTCGCACTGTCCTCTGTGCCCTCGGTGGCTCAGATGGGTAGAGTGTCTGCCATTTAAGCAGAAGATCCCGGGTTCGAGTCCCGGTCGGACATTTTCAACTGTCGCCGTCGACGTATATCAACGCCTGTCGACAGCTTAGGGTATTGATTTCATTATCATTTCATTGTTGAGGAACCGTCCACCAACATGAACCAAGGGGCCACCAACGGCGTCTCTTCGACGGCCATTCAGTGAACATTGCAGCATATGGGCCTTCGCAGGATGTGCACGGTTCACGCACCCATGTGGCTGGTGTTCATCGGCGACGAAGTCTAGATTTTTCACGCCAGTTCCGCAGTTGGACGTCCACTGAGTGGTGACAGCTGGCCTTTTCAGATGAATCGCGATGTGTGCTCCATCGGACAGGCCGCTGTTGGCGTGTACGGCACGAAACGTCTGAAGGTAAACAACTTGCAACCAGCACGGAGCGTTGTCGTCTGAAGAATGTTATCGTGACATTTCCTGGGTGATATCGTCATGCTGGAAGGCACAAAAGTATGCATCTATCCTTGGCCTCTGCCAGGCACTTAAATGTGATTTGCAGAATATCCATGTAGATGTAGATGTTGGCGACCATATGTACAGGGCTATTACAAATGATTGAAGCGATTTCATAAATTCACTGTAGCTGCATTCATTGACATATGGTCACGACACACTACAGATAAGTAGAAAAACTCATGAAGTTTTGTTCGGCTGAAGCCGCACTTCAGGTTTCTGCCGCCAGAGCGCTCGAGAGCGCGGTGAGACAAAATGGCGACAGGAGCCGAGAAAGCGTATGTCGTGCTTGAAATGCACTCACATCAGTCAGTCATAACAGTGCAACGACACTTCAGGACGAAGTTCAGCGAAGATCCACCAACTGCTAACTCCATTCGGCGATGGTATGCGCAGTTTAAAGCTTCTGGATGCCTCTGTAAGGGGAAATCAACGGGTCGGCCTGCAGTGAGCGAAGAAACGGTTGAACGCGTGCGGGCAAGTTTCACACGTAGCCCGCGGAAGTCGACGAATAAAGCAAGCAGAGAGCTAAACGTACCACAGCCGACGGTTTGGAAAATCTTACGGAAAAGGCTAAAGCAGAAGCCTTACCTTTTACAATTGCTACAAGCCCTGACACCCGATGACAAAGTCAAACGCTTTGAATTTTCGGCGCGGTTGAGGATGCGTTCAGTGCGAAACTTGTTTTCAGTGATGAAGCAACATTTTTTCTTAATGGTGAAGTGAGCAGACACAATGTGCGAATCTGGGTGGTAGGGAATCCTCACGCATTCGTGCAGCAAATTCGCAATTCACCAAAAGTTAACGTGTTTTGTGCAATCTCACGGTTTAAAGTTTACGGCCCCTTTTTCTTCTGCGAAAAAAACGTTACAGGACACGTGTATCTGGACATGCTGGAAAATTGGCTCATGCCACAACTGGAGACCGACAGCGCCGACTTCATCTTTCAACAGGATGGTGCTCCACCGCACTTCCATCATGATGTTCGGCATTTCTTAAACAGGAGATTGGAAAACCGATGGATCGGTCGTGGTGGAGATCATGATCAGCAATTCATGTCATGGCCTCCACGCTCTCCCGACTTAACCCCATGCGATTTCTTTCTGTGGGGTTATGTGAAAGATTTAGTGTTTAAACCTCCTCTACCAAGAAACGTGCCAGAACTGCGAGCTCGCATCAACGATGCTTTCGAACTCATTGATGGGGACATGCTGCGCCGAGTGTGGGAGGAACTTGATTATCGGCTTGATGTCAGCCGAATCACTAAAGGGGCACATATCGAACATTTGTGAATGCCTAAAAAGCTCTTTGAGTTTTTGTATGTGTGTACAAAGAATTGTGAAAATATCTCAAATAATAAAGTTATTGTAGAGCTGTGAAATTGCTTCAATCATTTGTAATAACCCTGTAATTTGTTTTCACTCTGCGTGATGGGATCTAACTACACGACAATGCACTGAGTGGCAGTGTATGAGCATAGTTCGAGGAACACCGGTATCAGTTTACCATACTCCATCGACCAGCAAACTCCCCGGTTTTTAAACCCAATCGAGGATCTGTCGGAGCACTTGGACAGGACTGTATGCGCCGTGGATCGTTGACCGAGAAACCTGGCGCACCTGGCCACGGCACGGCTTCGTGTCCCTGTCGGTACCTTCCAGAATCTCATTAACTCTCTTCCTGCACGTCTCGCGCAGAGCTTGTCAAATTCAGAAGAACGCAAAATCCCCAAGACTGGCTAAGTTTCACGGAAGCTCGAAATTTAGTGCGGACGTCAATGCGTGATGCTTTTAATAGTTTCCACAATGAAACATTGTCGCAAAATATGGTAGAAAACCCAAAGAGATTCTGGTCGTATGTAAATTACACTAGTGGCAAAAAAAAGTCAATCCTATCATTCAGCAAATAGTGATGGAAATGTTACCGATGATGGTGCCACTAAAGCGGAGTTACTAAATACAGTTTTCCGTAATTCCTTCACGAAAGAAGACGAAGTAAGTATTCCAGAATTCGAAACCAGAACAGCTCTTAGCATGAGTGACATAAAAGTAGATATCTTAGGTGTTGCGAAACAACTCAAATCACTTATGAAAGGCAAGTCTTCCGGTGCAGATGGTATGCCAATCATGTTCCTTTCAGAGTACGCAGACACAATAGCGACTTTCTTAGCAATCATATGCAACCACTCACTTGACGAAAAGTCTGTTCCTAAAGACTGGAAAGTAGCACAGGTCACGCCAATATTCAAGAAAGGAAACAGGAGTAACCCATATAACTGACCTCGATTTTCAGTAGGATTTTGGAGCATATACTGTACTCGAACATTATGAATCACCTTCAAGAAAATGACTTATTGATACATAAGCAACACGGATTCAGAAAATATCGTTCTTGTGCAAAACAGCTAGCTCTTTATTCCCATGAAGTAATGAGTGCTGTCGACGAGGGATCTCAGATCGATTCCATATTCCTAGATTTCTAGAGAGGTTTCGATACCGTTCCTCACAAGTGACTATTAATCAAATTGCGTGCACATGGAGCAGCGTTTCAGTTGTGTGACTGGATTCGTGATTTCCTCTCTGAGAGGTCACAGTTCGTAGTGATAGACGGTAAACCATCGGGTAGAACAGAAGTGATATCTGGCGTCTCGCAAGGTAGTGTCATAGGTCCTCTGCTGTTCCTCATTTACATAAATGATCTAGAAGCCCCCTTTGCAAAAAAATGGTTCAAATGGCTCTGAGCACTATGGGACTTAACATCTATGGTCATCAGTCCCCTAGAACTTAGAACTACTTAAACCTAACTAACCTAAGGACATCACACAACACCCAGCCATCACGAGGCAGAGAAAATCCCTGACCCCGCCGGGAATCGAACCCGGGAACCCGGGCGTAGGAAGCGAGAACGCTACCGCACGACCACGAGATGCGGGCTCCCCCTTTGCAGATCATGCTGCAATTTACCGTCTAGTAAAATCATCAGACGATCAATTCCGATTACAAAATGATCTAGAGAGAATTTCCGTATGGTGCGAAAAGTGGCAGTTGGCACTAAACAAATAAAAGTGCGAGGTCATCCATATGGGTACTAAAACAATTCCGGTAACTTTTGGGTATACGATAAATCGCACAAATCTAAGGGCTGTCAATTCGACTAAATACCTAGGAATTACAATTACGAGCAACTTAAATTGGAAAGACCACATAGATAGTATTGTGGGGAAGGCGAAACAAGGACTGTGCTTTGTTGGTAGAACACTTAGGAGATGCGACAAACCCACTAAAGAGACAGCCTACATTACACTTTCCGTCCTCTGCTGGAATGTTGCTGCACGGTGTGGGATCATTACCAGGTAATATTGACGGAGGACATCGAAGAAGTGCAAAGAAGTGCAACTCGTTTCGTGTTATCGCGAAATAGGGGTGAGAGTGTCACTGATACGCGAGTTGGGGTGGCAGTTACTGAAACAAAGGCGGTTTTCTTTGCAGCGAGATCTGTTTATGAAATTTCAATCACCATCTTTATCTTCCTAATGCTAAAATATTTTGTTGACACTCACCTACGTAGGGAGAAATGATCATCATAATAAAATAAGAGAAATCAGAGCTCGAACGGAAAGATTTAGCTGTTCCTTTTTCCCATGCACCATTGGAGAGTGGAGTAGTAGAGAAATAGTATGAAAATGGTTCAATGAACCCTCTGCCAGGCACTTAAGTGTGAATTGTAGAGTAACCATGTAGATGTAGATGTAGAAAAAGGTTACTATTCAGGTTTCTGACAGGTGGCCATATTCATGTGAGTGGACAGTGTATAAATCACTATACGCGCCTGGGATGAAGTACGTATTATAGTGCAACGCCGCAGCATTCGCTTACGCTCCATGGCAGTTGTTGTTGCACCTGACAAACCCATTGGGGATTTTATGTTGCCAGCACCACATGTTACGTAAACTTACATTACCGTGGAGTGCAAACGTTGCTACATCGGTAAACAGCATGCGTTTCAAAAATGTCTCAGTCGTTGGAGAGCAAACTGAAAAATCCTATACGATGTTCGAAATCACGTCTCTGAGTGCCTGATGTAACGACAGATGAATGAAATGGAATTTGTGTCGATGCAAGATGCGAAAGACAAGCGCTTCATGAATCGCACATTCCGTGGCGGCGCATCTCGAGCCATCGTGTCGGTTGACAGGCGTCACAGAGAGAACTGCCACTTGCAGTCTACTTCCTTGTCACCCCAAATGGCTGTTCACACTAGTGTCGTAATAGTTCTGACTGCGTGCATGTGGTATCACAGAATCTTTCGTAGGGCCCATGGCTTTGGATAGGTTGTTCCTGTGTTTCTCCTTGGTTAAACAAGTTGCTTCATTAATACACTACCGACTATCTGTGTGTACAATTTCTCCACTTTTAAGGTACCAAGGCTTCTTTTTTGGTCAATACACATGCCACTAGTCAGTCTATTTAAAGTCGTGCGGTTCTCAGTAGAGTCCTACTCTGCTCCCACGTTGCTAAATTTCATCTCAAGAATGCTGTGATATCATTACGACCGTTGACGGGCATGATTTACTTGACTTAACCTTGATTCAACCGGTTCTCTTACGCAAGTTCAGCCACGTGCCGACACGAATGAAGATTTCTAGGTATTCCTATACGTATAGAGCACCTTTGTTTAAAGCTTCGCCTTATCCGCGAGTCCGTAGCTGGTGGTCTTGCGGTAGCGTTCTCGCTTCCCGCGCACGAGGTCCCGGGTTCGATTCCCGGAGGGGATTTTCCCTGCCTCGACATGACTGGATGTTGTTGTGTCGTCTTCATCATCATCATTGATCCCCATTACGGCCGGAGGAAAGCAATGGCAAGCAACCTCCGCTAGGACCGTGCCTAGTCGTCGGCGCGGGTCTCCCGCATCGTTCCGTACGCTCCTCGGATATGGGACTTCTTCATCATCATTATCCACGAAACACAATAAGAAACTCTGTCATTTCGCTGCAAGTATATCAACAAAGATTTTCAAAGTTTAATCTAAATAGGGTGAAAACTAGTTTGAAGGCCGCGTATCAACAAAACAATTTAACGGCTTAAGGCCTAGGAAGTAGAGTTTTCAATTTGAAAAAGCTGAAGGCCTTATCTTAAAATATTTCGTGTAAAACTCGGCTGAAGGCCTCATACTGAAGAATAACAATCTTATGACTTAAGGGCAAGACAAAGATTTTGAATTTTTAATTTAAGAGAACTTAAAACTCGGCTGAAGGCCACACACCATGCAGAAAACAATTTTACGGCTTAAAGGCCTAAGAAGAAAAGCTTTGCAATTTTAATAAGCTAAAACTCGGCAGAAGGCCACACAGAGTACTTAAGACGAAAAGAAAATTACCATGTAAAACACAGGGAGCAGCGCTCTGAAGGTTCCAAGGATCGGCCTGGGAAGTAACACTAACGCAACCTCCTAATGGGAAGGCAGCACAACCTAGGCTAGGGACGGTTCACGACCGACCGACAATCTGACCGATTTCCAACGGCCAGATCCAACAGCACAGATAATGGAAAATATCGGCCGATGAAGAGCAAACCAAGATACCAATTGATGTGTTGGTAAATGTGCCAACACCTTGTAGATAGAGTAGGCCGAAATGCACGCTATCTAACGCAGACGGGCGTGAATTCTGGAACAGGATACTTATTAATGTAATAAAGAAAAGTACGTAGCTGCTATTACTTAACTTTTATTCTTGTTGTGAATACAGCATTCTTGATGAGACATTTCATACGATAACTATCAAACTATGTAAGGCTAATGGCGCCGTGCTAGGTCGTAGCCATGGACTTAGCTGAAGGCTATTCTAACTGTCTCTCGGCAAATGAGAGAAAGGCTTCGTCAGTGTAGTCGCTAGCAAAGTCGTCGTACAACTGGGGCGAGTGCTGTTCCGTATCTCGAGACCTGCCTTGTGGTGGCGCTCGGTCTGCGATCACACAGTGGCGACACGCGGGTCCGACATGTACTAAATGGACCGCGGCCGATTTAAGCTACCACCTAGCAAGTGTGGTGTCTGGCGGTGACACCACACCAATAACTTTAAACTCGGCCTCACCAAAATCAAGGAATCAAACACCACTGAAGACAAGTTTAAAGAATACAGAAAACAAGTCACAACTGTCAAATCACTACAGAAGAAGGATGCAGGTTCTAGGGAACAAGACACACGACTTGTTATCTACGCATGAACGCCTGAGGAAACAACAATCCACAAATAACGAACAAATCGTAACAGTCGAGATTTAAGTAGAAGTAACTGATTACCCAACTTGAGGATCCTGCTTCGGAGGAAAGCGAAAGGTCGCTCACACAGCCAGCGCCTCAAAATGCACCAGCGCGTGCCCGCCACGAAAATCCCCGGCCTGGCTTCGCACTGTGGAGACTACGTCGCTGCTCAGTTCCAACGAACCAACAAGGTCCAACCACATCCCAACTCGGAAAATGGTGTTCGTCCTGAGGGTCCAAGGCGTCGTCAACTGAGACGACCGGGCGAGCAAACGACCAACGGCAGCCCATTTTCGCCCACAATGGTCCCGGCGAATACTAACACTATACGGACCCGACTGTTGCCGGCTGCCCACTCTTGCCCGACTGATACTGGTGTCAGTGCTCAGCAGACCACATGTCGCCATCCGACGACCAGCCGACCGACCGACCAACGGTCTTCTATCAGCGTCGACCACGATCCCAGTGCGTACTTGCACCGTGCGGACCTGCCTGCTGCCGAGTAACCACAAACCCAGCTCAGTCGACAACCCAAAAGCGACTGAGACTCAGAGCCGTCTGACTGTCCTTTCACGCCGGCCGCGGTGGTCTCGCGGTTAAGGCGCTCAGTCCGGAACCGCGCGACTGCTACGGTCGCAGGTTCGAATCCTGCCTCGGGCATGGATGTGTGTGATGTCCTTAGGTTAGTTAGGTTTAAGTAGTTCTAAGTTCTAGGGGACTGATGACCATAGATGTTAAGTTCCATAGTGCTCAGAGCCATTTGCACC
Source organism: Schistocerca americana (assembly GCF_021461395.2). Lineage (NCBI taxonomy): Eukaryota > Metazoa > Arthropoda > Insecta > Orthoptera > Acrididae > Schistocerca > Schistocerca americana. The sequence goes on from NC_060126.1 coordinate 99,070,267, forward strand.
ATTTGTCCTTTCACACCACTGAAGTCGCAAATGACGGTGTTAGGAGTCAGTGGAACGCACGCTACAGAGCGTCCGGCTCGGAGCTGTTCTTCAAGTAATCGGTTTGTAGCTATTCGTTGTGTCACTGTGGTGCGAGTTGCTACCTAAATTGCTGCTGCAGTTGCAGTACGAAGCGCCAGAGCCATTCACGGAACGCGATGGTCTTCCCTCTTGGCAGTCCCAAGTGGCCATCTGAAGCCCGGTCTTCTTGCGAGCATACATTCTTGTGACGACTGCTGCAAGCAATCATCTACAGTGGCTACATTCCCACCGGTTCTTTCTGTAATATCACAAAATGAACATCCAACTTATCGTAGTTCTATTACACAACCTCATTTAATCTCAGTGAGGTGCTGATAATGGCGTCTTTATCGCCTTTAAGACTTTCTTGACTAACATATACTCACCTAGTCCAGTCTTAAAGGCATGTAGTTGTTACAACCGTTACAGAATGTATTTATACCTAACCTAATTTTCATCCTCATAGTGGCGTCACTCTTATGCGACTGGAGCGAAACAAGAATAGGCATCATCTTTCGGATATGGAAACACGTGTACCTCCTTTAATTTGTGTCGCGCAAGTAGTTCTTGGTGTTACGATTTCTTTCCGTCGGCGTATATTGCACTTGGCAATTGCAGACACTCTCGCCAGATTAGATCCACTTCAGACGAGATCGACTCAAGCAGTACCAACTAAAACAATGCCGTGAACGTCGGTTCAATTTGTTCAGTGATGTTGTATACACTGAGGCGACAAAAGTCATGGGATACCTCCTAACATCAAATCAGACCGCCTTGTGCCGCCATAATGTAGCAACTCGTCAGGGCATGGACTCAACAAATCGTTGGATGTGCGCTGCAGAAATATTGAACAATATTGCCTCTATAGCCGTCAATAATTGCAAAAGTTTTGCAGACGCGGGGTTTTGTGCACAAATTGACCTGTTGATTATGTCTCATAAATGTGGCCAGGTGACATGATGCATTGTCATCCTTAAAATTTCCATCGTGGTATGGGAGCATGAAGACCATTTCCTGTCAATGGTAAGTCCAGCTTGACCAGAGGACCCAGTCCATTTCACGTGAACACAGCTCACACCCTTGTGGAGTCACCATCAGCTTGCACAGTGTCATGTTGATAACTTGGGGCCATGGTATCGTGGGATCTGCGCCACACCCGAAACCTACCGTCAACTCTTAGCAGCTGAAATGGGGACTCAGCTGATCAGTCGTCTAGGGTACAACCAATACGATCAAGAGCGCAGGAGAGGGGCTGCAGCCCATGTCATACTGTTGGCAAAGGTGCTGGTGTCGGTCGTCTGCTGCCATACCCCATGAACGCCAAATTTCGCCGTGTTGTCCTAAAGGATACATTCGTCGTCCGTTCACGATTTCTGTTCTTATTGCTTGTCTGTTAGCACTGATAAATCTACGCAAACGCCTCCGCTCTCGGTCGTTAAGTGAAGGCTGTCGGCCACTGCGTTCCCGCAGTGAGAAGTAATGCCTGAAATTCGATGTTATCGGCACACTCTTAGTACAGTGTACCTCAGAATACTGAATTCCCTAACAATAATGAATAATAAGCCATGCATCTAGCTCCACGTTCAAACTCTGTTAATTCCTGTCATGAGGCCACAATCACGTAGCAGACCCTTTCACATGTATTACCTGAGTACAAATGACAGATCCGCCAATGCACTGCCCTTTTATACCGTGTGTATTCGGTACTACCGCCATCCGTATATGTGCATATCTCTACCCATGACCTTTGTCACCTCAGTGTACTGGATCCTGGCGCTGGGACGGAGTTGACGCTCGAACTGAACCTACACATTTTCTGTTGGCGATAAATCTGGGTATCTTGATGGCCGCGGGAGTAATTCAACATCACGCCCACTTTCGTGAGGACGAGCACTTTCCTGTTGAAAAATGGCACCGCAATATTATCGCATGGGAGCTACCACATGAGGATGCAGGACGTCCATGTCGCATCATTGTGACGTCAGAATTACCTCGTTCACTACCAGTCAGGACTTGAATTTGTAGTCATGGTGCGTGGGGTTACCGTGAGAGTGCTTCTGCTGTAACACGAAATCAAACCCCAGACCCTACATACCTCCTGGTGTAGGTCCAATGTGTCTAGCACGGAGACAGTTTGGTTGTAGACCCACAACTGGCCTCCTTCTAACTAACGCACTGCCGTCACTGGCACCGAGGCAGAACCAGATTGCCCCCATCACGACACGACAACTAACATGGCTGTCCATCCCCAAAACCTCGGAAGAATGCACTTTTTCTCAGGTTGCCGCCATAGTCGTCAACGTTGGCTACCCAGAGTAGTACAGAATAGCAAATCATTGCTGATCGCTGTGCAACACCATGTATTATTGTGGCTTGTGTGTTGTTGTTCTTCCGTTCTACGTCTACATCTGCATTTACATCTATATCTACATGGATACACTGCAAATCATACTTAAGGGTCTGGCGGAGTGTTCATCGAATCACTTTCACAATAATTCTCTATTATTCCACTCTGAAACAGCACTCGGAAAAATTGACCACCTATATGTTTCCGTGCGAGCTCTGATTTCCCTTACTTTATTACGGTGATAGTTTCTCCCTATGTAAGTCCGCGTCAACAAAATATTTTCGCATCCGGAGGAGAAAGTTGGTGATTGAAATTTCGTGAGAAATTCAGCCGCAACGAAAAACGCTTTTGTTTTAATGGTGTTAATGGTGTGACACTCTCTCCCCTATTTCACGATAATACAAAATGTGCTACCCTTATTTGAACTTTCTCGATGTATTCCATCAATCCTATCTGGTAAGGCTTCCACACCGCACAACAGTAATCCAAAAGAGGACGGACAAGCGTAGTGTAAGCAGTCTCTTTAGTAGATCTGTTACATTTTCTAAGTGTTCTGCCAATAAGACGCAGCCTTTGGTTTGCCTTCCCCGCAAAATTTTCTGTGTGTTCTTTCCAATTTGAATTGTTCGTAACTATAATTCCTAGGTAGTTAGCTGAACTTAAAGCCTGTAGATTAGAGTAATATATCACGTAACCGAAGTTTAACGCACTCCTTTTAGCACTCATGTGGATGACCTCACACTTTTCATTATTGAGGGTCAATTGCCTGTTTTCACACCATGCAAATATCTTTTCTAAATCGTTTTGCAATTTGATTAGGTCTTATGATGACTTTACTAGACGATAAACGACACCATCATCTGCAAACAACCTAAGACGCCTGCTCAGATTTTCGCCTAAATTATTTATATAGATCAAGAACAGCAGAGAACCTCTAACACTACCTTGGCGAACTCTGGAAATCACTTCTGTTTTACTCGATAACGCCGGCCGGTGTGACCGAGTGGTTCTAGGCGCTTCAGTCTGGAACCGCGCGACCGCTACGATCGCAGGTTCGAATCCTGCCTCGGGCATGGATGTCTGTGATGTGCTTAGGTTAGTTAGGTTTGACTAGTTCTAAGTTCTAGGGGACTGATGACCTCAGATGTTAAGTCCCATAGTGCTCAGAGCCGTTAGCCGTACTTCTGTCAGTTATTACGAAACTGTGCCCTCTCAGACAGGAAATCACGAATCCAGTCACATAACTGAGACGATATTCCATAAGCAATTTCACTACAAGCCGCTTGTGTGGTACAGTGTCAAAAGCCATCTGGTAGTCTAGAAAAACGAAATCCATTTGAAATCCCTTGTCAATAGCACTCAGCACTTCGTGTGAGTAACTAGGTAGTTGTGTTTCACAAGAACGATGTTTTCTAAATCCGTGTTGACTGTGTGTCAATAGACCGTTCTCTTCGAAGTAATTCATAATGTTCGAATACAATATATGTTCCAAAATCCTGCTCCATATCGACGTTAATGTCATGGACCTATAATTTAGTGAATTACTTCTACTGTTTTTCTTGAATATTGGTGTGACCTGTGTAACTTTCCAATCTTTGGTTACGGATCTTTCGTCGAGCTAGCGGTTATATAAGATTGTTAAGCACAGAGGCATTGCATCAGCTTACTCTGAAAGGAACATAACCGGTATACGGTCTGTACTGGAAACTTGCTTTTATTATATGATTTAAGTTGCTTCGCTACTCCGAGGGTATCTATTTCTAAGTTACTCATGTTGTCAGCTGGTTCGAATTCTGCAGTATTTACTTCATCTTCTTTGGCGAAGGAATTTCGGCTGTCGACACTACTTCTTTGAATTCAAGCCACTTGTGGTCTACACTTACATTGTTAATGTGGAAGGAGTAGAGATTGTCTCTCAGGAAAGCGTCAAGTGAATTTCTATATGCTACTTTGAATATGTATGTTTTTCGTTTATGTTTGGAGGATTTGGGGGTTACAATATTCAGTTTCTCTATGACAACCCTGTGTTTACTGATCTCTGTATCTGTCTCGATGCTCGTTACTAGCTCAGGGCAGCGCGGAGTGGCCACGCGGCTAAGGCGCCTTATCACGGATTGCGCGGCCCCTCCCGCCCAACGTTCGAGTCCTCCCTCGGGCATGGGTGTGTGTGTGTGTGTGTGTGTGTGTGTGTGTGTTGTTCTTAGCATAAGTAGTGTGTAAGTCTAGGGACCGATGACCTCAGCAGTTTAGTCCCTTAGGAATTCACACACATTTGAACATTAGCTCAGGATTATTTGTTGCTAGGAGGTCAAGTGCGTTTCCACAACCGTTTACTATTCGCGCGGGCTCATGAACTAACTGCTCGAAATAATTTTAAGAAGCTGCGTTTAGCACAATTTCGGACGTATTGCGTTTTGTCATACGATATATGTGTACTTCTTTAGGGAGAGCCTTAATATAAGTGTTCCAATGCTTCTTGTGTTTCTTGTTTGTTTTTGTTGACTACTGTCAGGTCATTTGCAAATTCGACGCATTTTATGATTGTTTTGTTTGCACGTGTTCTTCTCAACCGAAACACTTTTACTTTTTATTCTCAGTGTTTGATATTTTTGTCCAAGACGAAGTTGAATAAAAGCGGTGAGTGCCCATCTCCTTGTTTGTCTCCCGTACGTATCTCGAATGGTTCTAAGATTTCTGCCATACATTTTATTTTCAATGAGGTGTCTGAGTGTGTGTTGTATGAGTCTCTCTCTACTCCATATTCGTGTAGTATATCGAAGAGTCTCTTTGTCTGTGGAGTCGTAAGCCATTCAAAGTCTACAAAAGTGTTGCTCGTCAGTCTGACATTCAGGAGTGTTCACAGATCCCAAATCTGATCAATACATGAGCTTCCTTTTCTGAAGCCTGCTTGATATTTATCTACCTCTGTATCGTCTTGTGGTCCTAGTATGTTGTCTAATGCCTTGGAGAGAACTTTGTAGGTGGTTGGGGATAATGAGCTGCCTCTCTAATTAGTGAGGTCTGCCTTGTCGCCCTTTTTGTGCAATGACTTTATCATCGTGCATTTCAATTTCTGTGCAATTTGTTTCTCTGTAATCCCTGTTTCTGTGAGAAGTTCATGAATTTTATTTTTGGTGCTTTGGTCTCTGAGTTTCCAGATCTTGGCGATATCGCCAACTTCTCCCAGGAGGAATCTGGTGTCTTTTCAGCTGTTTTATAAGGTCCTCTACCTCTGTGATCGTTGGCAGAAACGAATGTGGATTTGCTATCGTTCTCATGAAGCTGAATTTTCCTTTAGGTTTCTCGAAGTTGAAGAATCTATCAAAGCATCTTTCTAAATCTTGTAGTTTGCTTTAGTATTTGTTTCTAGAGATCCGTCTGTTCCTTTAATGTAGATTTTTATATTTTTCCTAATATTCTGTACAAATTTCTTATGTTACTTCACTACAAATCTTCCCGAATTTTCATTTAGTCCACTTTTGTCTTATGCACATTTCACTATTATAATGTCTTTCGAAGATTGTTTCTGGAATTATCTAGTCTATATACATTGTCGGAAATGAACACAACATCCTGAAGGACAATGTAATTTTATTGACAAGTGATGTGGTAGGAAACGCATCATTGTAGTAGTATATGATAAAAAATTCAGGCCAAATGAAATACACACGTCACAGAACAGGGTGCCAAAACAGTCGTATCAGAACACAGTCTTACTCCCTCTGGGGCAATGCAGGCGTATATTCTCGCATGCAAACGATCTGAAAGGTTCCGAATGGCGTCCTGCTTTAGGTTGTCCCAACAAAACATCTTGCACCTTTTGTTGCAATTCGGCGATACTTCTTAGTGACTCTGAAGAACGAGTAAGTTCCCACTTCACGCAAAGGACAAGTTGCATTGCAGCAGCCGTATGTGGATGTGCAATGTCCTGCTGAAAAAGCGAATTACCTTCGTGTCGAAGAAATAACAGTAGCAAAAGGATAAAAACATGAGCAGTACAGTTGTCACTGGTTACTTTACATTGCAGAAACAACGTATGTGACCGCGAGTTGTAACTGATGGCCCCCTAGACCGTGAAGCCTAGGATGGGACCTGTGTGTCGTGGGGAATACACTCTGATACAGGCCACTCACCAAGTCTATGCCGTACACGTGCACACCCATCATTCACATACAGACACAACGTACTTTCATGACTGAAGACACGACAGTGCGTCTTGCCAGGGTCTTTCGCTCCACTCCGTTTCACATTCCTCAGACATCAGCAAAATCACCCTGTGAGAGTGTTAGCGTCACTACAATAAATTAATGGGGTAGGAGTGGGCCCTTATTCTACGACAGAGCACATCGGTGTTTAGCTGTACAAAACTAGTTTATTCACTGTAATATTGTCAATGAAGCACACTTGTTTACATAGAGTGTGACATGACAATTTTAGAACAGTTGTCAAGATAACGTATTAGGTCCAGATCAGCAGAAATAGCACTGAACACAACAATATCAAATATAAGCTGAAGGTTCTCAACAAATTTTTTCTTACATCTGGTCAGTGAAGCACTGTCTGCGTTGGCCAGTATTACGTCAAATCATCTGATACCAGGTTCTAAGTTCGTAATATTTGGGATGACAATCAAGTCCACGGAGGATGGTTAGTTTTTGTGACAAGATATGCAAAAGATTACTCACAGTTGCTCGTGTTAACTGTGAACACAAGCTGATGATCCAATATTTTTACGCTTCTGCCAGTGACATTTATCTTCGGAAGAAGAGAAAGCATTGGTCGTATTTTTTTGTTTTATTAACCGCAAAATCGATTTTCGGTCACTTAGTGACTTAGTGACGATTTTGCGGTTAATAAAACAAAAAAATACGACCAATGCTGTCTCTCCTTCCAAGTATATCCATTATCTGGTCGTGGTGCACAGGGCACTCCATGGAGTCGCCAATCAATACATTTATCTTTATCTCTGACGTGTTGTCAGCTGATGGATGACCTCGCCCTCTGAAAATTCTATTAAAACCTAATCAAAATCCTTACGGATTTTATCAGCTCGTGTAGTAAGAATGGAACAGGTAAACGGGAAAGTGACAGCGGTACACAAATTACCCTCCGCCACATACCGTAAGGTGGCTTGCGGAGTACTGAGGTAGATTTTTCCGACATGAGAGCACTATTTGGCCATTTTTACACAGCAATTATCGATGCCGCTTCCCTTCCCTTTCAGTTGAAGCACATTTCTGCGATACGTTTCCGAAATTCTTTAACGCCCACATTCCCAAGCTCTGTATCAGTGTACTCGTCTTTTGAAGTGTTTTCGAATGCCGTCAAAAAATACACCGTTCCATTAAGAAAAACTTGCTTCGATATCTCCCCTGATACAAGAGTTACAAAAAACCTACGTGCCCGTCTGTGCACAAATTTACGCTCTACCGAGCGAGGTGGTACAGTGGTCAGCACACTGGAATCGCAATCGGGAAGGCGACGGTTCAAACCCGCGTCCGGCCAACCTGATTTAGGTTTTCCATGGTTCAAATGATTCAAATGGCTCTGAGCACTATGGGACTCAACTGCTGTGGTTATCAGTCCCCTAGAACTTAGAACTACTTAAACCTAACTAACCTAAGGACATCACACACACCCATGCCCGAGGCAGGATTCGAACCTGCGACCGTAGCAGCAGCGCGGCTCCGGACTGGAGCGCCTAGAACCGCACGGCCACCGCGGCCGGCAGGTTTTCCATGATTTCCCTAAGTCGGGTTAGGAAAATTCCCGGATGGTTCCTTCGAAAGGATCCTACACTAATCCGATGGGACTGTTGAATCGCTGTTTGATCCCTTCCTCCGAATCAACCAACCAACTTATGCTGCAAACCTACTTTGGATGATTTGAACCGTTAAAGAAATAGAACGATACGTGTATACTAGAAAATTTTTCTTGGTTGTTCTGATTCACTTCTTCGTTGGTACATAAATTCTTAATGCTTAGCTGTACAACTGTAGACCTACTAGCTGAAAACCATCCGCTTCCTCGTTAGTTTCATTTGTATCCTGAACAAATTTCAAATCATTCGAGAACATTCCAGGGTTCAACAATACCCCTCTTCGAAATAAAATACTCTGTCACTCACTTGTACATCTCTTTATAGAACACCCAGACGACCGTAACTCATTCATAAATATTCGATGAGTAAAGAGAATCCTGGAATATGCTACAATATCCTTCAACATTGTCGAACATTCAAATAGGAACAGACTGGCAAGTCTCAACTACTTTAACACTCGATTTCCAATTGATTCACCGACTTCCAATAACAAATCCGTTAGTGTTTTGTCGTCTTTTGACATATCTTCGAACTCAACCCCTGCAGTTCCAAATCGAAATCTTCTTCAGGGATGAGGGTTGGAGAGCTACCATGCCATATAATCTCTAAGAAGCTGCGTGGGTGGGTTATTGAGTTATAACTGCAAGCACGGTAGAACCACACTTACATTTATTTTATACACTGTTCTGCAAAACTTAAGGACGAAAGTAAGTTTCTCTTGATGTGTTACTTGTACCATACATAGAAAGGACTTCTACAGTATAGTACTGATGGTAACTGAACGAAACACGCAGTGAGATGAACGGAATTGACACATTTATTCAAAGAAAAAACTCATGCTGAAGCAACCGCGATTCATGATGGTCCCCTCGACATTATAAATGGCGGGACATGGCTCTTAAGGTTGGGTTACCATTCAAATGAGCAAAAAAGGCAAATTTTTGAACTTTTTTGAGACAATGAAAAGACGTAATAAGGATCTGTTTGGAGAATATGACTGATCATACTTTGAACTTTATTTTAGATTTTCAGTGCAAAAAGAACAACAAAATGGGGCCCGAAATTATGGTTTGATCAACGGCCTGCCAGTTTGAAGTTCGCAGATGGCGTGCAGTGTAGCACTCAGCAGTTATCTGAAATCAAAAATGGATAACATCAGTCGATGCTGTGTTAAATATATGGGAGATTATATCTAACCACGATGAAATAACATTAAATTTAACGATATGGTGCTAATTCGAACCATGAATTCGATTTTTAGGAGTTTATTTCACTCCTTATGGCTTTAGAAAAAATAATTAATGTTAAAAAATTTCATACATTATACGTATATAAGCATATACGTATATGAGTATTTTCGTTTCGGGGGCCAAAATTGGAAGTTAATAAGTTGAACCGTTTTCTTCTATGCTCCACGTTGATTAGAAAAACCATTTCTCGAGAAAAACCTGTTTAAAGATTCTGGAAAACTTTTATATGTATTGTCAGTTTAATTTCATGAAAACTACATGTTATTATATATTTTTGATGTCACTGAACGAAAATCTGAAATTAAATTTTTAATATGGCTAGTCAAATATGGCGTAGCCAAAGTCACGCTTTAACCAATTTTGACGAAAATTTGACCAAAACGAAGTATTCTCGTTACTTACATTTAATCCACAATTTCAGGACCGTATATCAACCCTTCCCATAACTCGAATTGTTCCTGGAGAGCAATTCCCTCCTTCTTCTTGGCGAGACAAGCCGATCTGGCTGAGCTGGGTATGCACACGTTGTTCCTCAACTTTTTGGCGAATATGTTTGCATGCATCGTTCGATACAAATCATTTTGTGAACGTGCGCAACGGCACGATAAGTTTTCTACCCGAGCCGGGCGTCTCCGGCTGAGGCAGTACCATGGCGGCAGTGACTGCTTCGAACAATGGGCTGTAGAAACTTTTGCAACGGACGGATTAAAAAACCTTTTCATCTCGACATTCTAGACACATGCACCTATCAAAATATTGAATAAAAAGTAGAATTTTCGACAATTTTCATTGAGAACCCGCCCTTAATAAGGTGTGCGATCAGCACGGATGGCAGTGCATGCTGGTCACAGGGTTGGTAGAACGTCTGTGCTGGACGCATCCTCACCTGGCGGGAGATGGGAACACGCAGTGCATCTCGGAAGCCGGAAGACTGTCCATAAATTATCTGGGAGTACGCATTAGGAGTGATTTAAAATGGAATGATCGTATAAAGTTGATCGTCGGTAAAGCAGATGCCAGACTGAGATTCATTGGAAGAATCCTAAGGAAATGCAATCCGAAAACAAAGGAAGTACGTTACAGTACGCTTGTTCGCCCACTGCTTGTGGGTTGATAGAAGAGATAGAGAAGATCCAACGGAGAGCAGCGCGCTTCGTTACAGGATCATTTAGTAATCGCGGAAGTGTTACAGAGATTATAGATAAACTCCAGTGGAAGAATATGTAGGAGAGACGCTCAGTAGCTCGGTACGGGCTTTCGTTGAAGTTTCGAGAACATACCTTCACCGAGGAGTCAAGCAATATATTGCTCCCTCCTACGTATATCTCGCGAAGAGACCACGAGGATAAAATCAGAGAGATTAGAGCCCGCACAGAGGCATACCGACAATCCTTCTTTCCACGAACAATACGAGACTGGAATAGAAGGGAGAACCGATAGAGGTACCCAAGGTACCCTCCGCCACACACCGTCAGGTGGCTTGCGGAGTATGGATGTAGATGTAGATGTAGAAACGTGATCGTTTTGGTGGTGCAGGGGTCATGGTGCGAAGAGATATAATGCTGCTCGACTGTACTGACCTCCAAACCTTAGCACGTGATACAGTCACCAGTCAACGTTATGGCGACTCTGCACCCCTTCCCCATATGCGCCTTTTCAGCGGCGCATTGGGTCCCGACTTCATTTTTTTGCATGACAGTGCGCGACCGCATCGAACAGCGCACGTAGAGGAGGTCTTGGAACGAGAGTATGTTCGCTGAATGGACTGGCCTGCTTATTCCCCTGATTTAAATACCATGGAGCTCGTGAGGGAGAGAGATACTACAGTACGTCCAGATGCACCTGATGGAGAAATGGGACGCCCCACCGCAAGACTTGAGGCCGGCTTTGGGTCACGTGGCAGAGCTCGCCCTGCCGCCCGTGGTGATCACGCAGCCTATTAAGAAGTGTGACGCCTTTTGCAATGCCCAGGGAACCATCACAAATCGCGCTGACTTCAGTGTAATTACTGTCTTCGAATAAATTCTGTTCGTCTCATTGCGTATTTCTTTCGGTTACGTTCTATATTGTGGTGTACTGTACTGTGACACATCCTTCCTGTGTATGATACTAGTTTCGTCGGGCTATGTTACTTGAAAGTGACGCACCGTACGAAAGTTACTTTCGCCAGCAAGTGTGACACACCAGTGCAGTAGAATATCCAGTCGGATTCTGCTAGTGGTGGCAGTAGACGAGTAGTGTTGCAGTCCTGTTGATACACGTGCACTACGATGTTGGGCTCGATGCTTGGTGGATACCGTGACACTTCACCCTGCTGCGTTTGCTTATATCGACGATTGGCGGATGAATGTTCACTTGTGTATGTGGAGGAGCTCTTGGAACGAGCGAATATTCGGCGGACGGACTGGACAGCCTGTTCCCACGACTTAAATCCCATCGAGGCAAGTGTGGGATGCGTTGAAGAGACTTACTGCAGAACGTCCTTATGCTGTAAACACCATACAGCAATTGCCAACCGCGCTGGTGGAGGAAAGGGCGCCGTATCGAAAAAACTCCTTAGCAACATCGTGGCGAGCATGGGAGCACGTTGCAGAACACGCACTGCCGTCCGTTGTAATCACGCACCCCACTGAGGACCATGTCCGTTCTATTATAATGTCCAGGGAACCATCAAAATCCCGGTAACTTCGGAGTAAGTACTGATGTTTGAATAAAAGTCTGATTTCTGTTCGTCTCACTGAGTGTGTAATCAGTTACCGTTTCTGCTATACTGCAGCAATTCTTTCTACACTATGTCATCAAACATATCCGGACACCTGGCTGAAATTAACTGACAAGTTCGTGGCGTCCTTCATCGGTAATGCTGGAATTTAATACGGTGTTGGCCCACCATTAGCCCTGATGACTGCTTCCACTCTCGCAGGCATATGTTCAATCAGGTGCTGAAAGATTTCTTGGGGAATGGCGACCCATTCTTCATGGAGTGCTGCACTGAGGTGAGGTATCGATGTCGGTCGGTGAGACCTGGCACGAAGTCGGCGTTCTAAAACATCCCAAAGGTGTTCTACAGCATTCAGGTCAGGACTCTGTGCAGGCCAGTCCATTACAGGGATGTTATTGTCGTGTAACCACTCCGCCACAGGCCGTGCATTATCAACAGGTGGTCACTCGTGTTGAAATATGCAGTCGCTATTTCCCGGTTGCTCTTCAACACTGGGAAGCAAGAAGGTGCTTGAAACATCATGGTAGGCCTGTGCTGTGATAGTGCCACGCAAAACAACAAGAGTTGCAAGCCCCCTCCATGAAAAATACGACCATATCATAACACCACCGCCTCCCAATTTTACACACGGTGCCAGATGACGTTCACTGGGTATTCACCATGCCCATACCCTGCCATCGGATGGTCACATTGTGTACCGTGATTCATCACTCTTTACAACGTTTTTCCACAGTTCAATCATTCAATGGTTGAAATGGCTCTGAGCACTATGGGACTTAACTGCTGAGGTCATCAGTCCCCTAGAACTTAAAACTACTTAAACCTAACTAATCTAAGGACATCACACACATCCATGCCCGAGGCAGGATTCGAACCTGCGACCTTAGCGGTCGCGCGGTTCCAGACTGTAGCGTCTAGAACCGCTCGGCCACTCCGGCCGGCAATCATTCAATGTTTACGCTCCTTACATCAAGCGAGGCGTCATTTGGCCTTTACCGGCGTGATGTGTGGCTTATAAGCAGCCGCTCGACCATGAAATCCGTTTTCTCACCTCTAGCATAACTATCATAGTACTTGAAGTGGATCGTAATGCAGTCTGGAATTCCTGTGTGACGGTCTGGATAGAAGTCTGCCTAGTACACATTACGATCCTCTTTAACTGTCGGAAATCTCTGTCAGTCAACAGACGAGGTGGTTCAAAATGGCTCTGAGCACTATGGGACTTAACTGCTGAGGTCATCAGTCCCCTAGAACTTAGAACTACTTAAACCTAACTAACCTAAGGACATCACACACATCCATGCCCGAGGCAGGATTCGAACCTGCGACCGTAGCGGTCGCGCGATTGCAGGCTGTAGCGCCTAGAACCGCTCGGCCACTCCGGCCGGCAGACGAGGTGCGTCTGTAGGCTTTTGTGCTGCACATGTCCCTTCACGTTTCCACTCCGCTATCACATCGGAAACATTGGACCTAGGGACGTTTAGGAGTGTGGAAATCTCGCGTACAGACGTATGACATTAAGTGACCACGTTCAAAGTCCGAGAGTTCCGGGGAGCGCCCCATTCTGCTCTCTCACGATGTCTATTGACTACTGATGTCACTGATATGGAGTACCTGTCAATAGGTGGCAGCACAATGCACCTAATATGAAAAACGTAAGTTAGTTTAGATCATAAAGTATATGTAACGTTCCAGTTTTATCCAGCTATGTTATTCGGCAGTGACGCATCATGCGAAACTTACTTTCGGCCTTACGTTATGCACATCAGTGTGTATTGATGTTCAAGATGAGTTCCCCACCTCGTAAAGATAATCGCATTTGTTTGAGTATGTCCTGCCTTGTGACAGATTGCGCTTTTTTCCCGTGGTTTCTGTTTTCTTCCCATTTCGTAGACGCATTTTTGAGTGAAGAGTAAAAGGAACATTACGAACCTAGCCGGCCGAAGTGGCCGTGCGGTTAAAGGCGCTGCAGTCTGGAACCGCAAGACCGCTACGGTCGCAGGTTCGAATCCTGCCTCGGGCATGGATGTTTGTGATGTCCTTAGGTTAGTTAGGTTTAACTAGTTCTAAGTTCTAGGGGACTAATGACCTCAGCAGTTCATAGTGCTCAGAGCCATTTGAACCATTTGAACCATTACGAACCTAAAACCTGACGGCCATACACAAGGGTTGTGCGGGAAACCGCAGTACACGGGAGTCGAAAGGCGCGCATGTTGCGGCCTGACTTGCAAATTACCGGTGAAAACGAGTTGCGACTGCATGGCCGGCGGGTGGGGGCCGCTGGGTTATACTGCGGCCGCGGCGGCCGTACGGCAGACGCAGACATGACCGCCGCCTGCACAGTGACGCTGGTCTGCGGGGCGGCGCTGCTGCTCGCCCCACTGCGGGCGGCCGCGGCCGCGCACCTGCGTGAGTACCGCCGACGCTCTACATAAACAGTTCAGGGAGAACGTTTTTTCTGTGCCGATAGTTCTATTGTTTCTGATAGTACCAGTAACAGCTCACGCCACTCCGAATTCATTAACCATTTCGCTGTTCCCCAGGTGTTGCGTTCGGGGAAATTCTCCGCTTGGGGACTGGGTGTTTCTCTTGTCCATCATTGGAAACGTGGCGAGACTGTAAATGGAAAGATTGGGAACTTGTACTCACGCTGATGACCACGATGTTGAGCGCCCAAATTTACCATCTTTCACGCAGAATTATATGCCATCTTGCGGGCACTGGAGCAGATGAGACTTTCTCTCAGTGTTAAATTTCTCGCCTGTTGAGATTCTTTGAGCGCCCTTTACTCTCTCCAGCGTTTGTACCCAACAGATAAAGGAACCCTCCTCCAACTACACCGACTGGAGAAGCAGGTGTCTTTCTGCTGGGTACCAGAGCACGCAGGAATTCTGGGGCATGAAAGGGCTGATCAAGCAGCCAAGGAGGCGTGTCGTGACCGTCAGGTCTTTCAGTGTGCTATGCATGCCCTTACCTCGCTGTTGAGGTATAAAGTCCTTTGTCGATGGGAACATGAGTGGCTAGAAGTAACCGACAACGAGCTCCGTGTGATCAAGCCCACAACTCGGCCGTGGCGCACTTCCTTCCGGCCACGTCGGCGGGACGAGGTCATGCTTACTCGTCTTCGCATCGGCCACAGCCCTATGACGCATGGAGTTTTGGTTCAAATGGCTCTGAGCACTATGGGAATTAACTTCTGAGGTCATCAGTCCCCTTGAACTTAGAACTACTTAAACCTAACTAACCTAAGGACATCACACACATCCATGCCCAAGGCAGGATTCGAACCTGCGACCGTAGCGGTCGCGCGGTTCCAGACTGTAGCGCCTAGAACCGCTCGGCCACTGCGGCCGGCGCATGGATTTTTACTCCGGCGAGAGGACCCTCCGATGTGTGGTGCTTGTGGCGTGCAGATCACGGTGCACCACATTTTATTGGACTGCATTTTATTTGCTGACCAGCGGACTGCAGCGGATCTGCAGTCTATTTTATGCAATGCTCAAATGAATTTGGTTCGGGTTTTAAAGTTCTGTGAATTGTCCCACATTTTTAACAAGATTTTGGGGAGATATTGTTAATGTGTCAACGGGGTGGCTGGCTCACCCAAATTTTTTCATAAGTGGTCAGCCAGTCTCATTTCCCTGTGCTGTTCTTTTGGCTCTTTTGTGTTTTTTTTGTCTCTTTTACTTTCTTGATTAGCTATCTTGCCTTCTCATCGGTTTTAATGTATGTGAGAGTGCCTGTGCGATAGTCATTGTGTGGTCGTTTCGTGTCCACGCGTGTACGACAGATTTTGTTCTTATGCACCTTTGTTTGTTTTCATGGCGCTGATAACCTCGCCGTTGGGCGCCCATAAGTTCCCAAACCACACACAAACACACACTAACTAACACCACCATCACCGGTGTCGTTGACGTGTATACGCACGCTGCTTGAGTTTTCCTACAGCGTTATGGACCTCTGAACCGCTGACCTATCACTGCTGCAGACGAGCTACTCGGTGAACGAAAAAGCTTCGAGTATTTATCATACAGCTTACTCTGTGCACCTCATTGCGCGCTATCATTTGCAAAAAACCTCATTTCGATATCTTGAATCGTTCACGAGATATATTCAGAAAGGAGAAATTACGATCTCTGTGCCATGTGGGGAATGAAAGAATTCATTGTCGACAGATGAAAATTTGCACCAATTTCGGGATTCGAACGCGGGTCTCCTGCTTACTACGCAAATGTGTTATCCATTTGCGCTGCCTTGGCACAATAGCTATACACAACGGCACGGATTACCCGAGCGCGCCTCCTGCACCGCGTCCCCCTACCCCTGTCAATCCTACTCCCGTTTGACGCACTCTACCCTTAGCCCTTTTTCCTCCGTATGCTAGTCGCATCGCGTCAAGTCCCGTACGAGGTCGGGCGAACGCAGCTCTAAACTGCGAGGTCAGCGTGTTTTTTAAGTAAGTACCGTTTAGAAATTAAAAAAAAAAGACGTGCTAAGATATCTCGATAATTTTATTTCTGCATGAAAGCCTGTACCTTAATCTACGCACTACGCCATTACAGTCTTTGTGTATTGAGTGTTTAAGATGCCTCCGATAATCGTGAGTCCCGCCGACTGCGAAGTACGGGCTGTTATAAGATTTCTTAGTGCTAAAGGCCTAAAAGCGATCGATATTCATCGTGAGATCTGTGCAGTTTACGGAGAAAACATTATGAGTGATGGAATGGTAAGAAAGTGGGTGAGAGCATTTAAAGATGGCAGCAGAGATGTGCATGATGAACAACGGAGGGGGCCTCCTTCGGTCGTTAATGAAAGTTTGGTGCAGGAAGTGGACAATAAGGTGAGAGAAAACAGCCGCTTTACGATTTCCTCCTTGAGGGATGACTTTCCTAATGCTTCTCGTAGTGTTTTGTATGGCATTGTGACCGAGCACTTGAATTACCGAAAATTGTCCGCACGTTGGGTACCGAAAATGTTGACGGATGTGCACAAAACCAAACGTTTAGGCACTGCATTGACTTTCCTTGAGCGGTACCACAACGACGGTGATGATTTCTTAAGCCAAATTGTTACGGGCGATGAAACATGGGTGGCCTACGTCACACCAGAATCAAAGCAACAGTCCGTGGAAGTTGAGCAAGGACATCGTTTTGGTACAAGACAATGCCCGTCCGCATGTGGCGAATCAGACCAAAGATCTCATCACATCTTTTCGATGGGACACATTAGATCATCCTCCGTACAGCCCCCATCTTGCACACAGTGACTGCCATCTGTTGCTGCACCTGAAGAAACACCTGGGCGGTCAGCAAAGACGATGACGAAGTCAAAAGAGTGGTGATGGGGTGATTAACAAGTCAGGCGGCAGACTTCTATGAGGAGGGTATTCAAAAACTGGTACAACGTTATGACAAGTGCCTCAATATTGATGGAAATTATGTAAAAAAGTAGATTAAGGTACAGGCTTTCACGTACAAATAAAATTATTGAGATATCTTAGCACGTCTTTTTTTAATTTCAAAACGGTACTTACTTAAAAAACACGCCTCGTATTAGCATTCACGGAGCATATACATGAGTGGTGTCCCTTCTTGCTCACATGTCCGAAAGAACAGAGAAAACTCACGTAGGCGTTTGTGAGATATAACTATTGTTACGACCATACAATTGGGAAAGCGCAACGAGGTGAATGGATGCGCCGCGTTTTGTGGACTGGCAAGACAGCCAATCCACTAGGACGGGAGGCCGAAGGGCACGCGTTTAAGCTCACGCAGGCTGGCGTGAGGTCTGGAACAGTTAAAGGAATAGAGACTAGCAAAATAGGTACGTAGCTTCTGGAATACTTTAATCCATAATTGGTGAACATCGGTCTGACGGTACATGCATCACAAGATAAATAGCAAATGATAATGGCGCCTTGCTAGGTCGTAGCAAATGACGTAGCTGAAAGCTATGCTAAATATCGTCTCGGGAAATGAGAGCGTAATTTGTCAGTGAACCATCGCTAGCAAAGTCGGCTGTACAACTGGGGAAAGTGCTAGGAAGTCTCTCTAGACCTGCCGTGTGGCGGCGCTCGGTCTGCAATCACTGATAGTGGCGACACGCGGGTCCGACGTATACTAGCGGACCGCGGCCGATTTAAAGGCTACCAGCTAGCAAGTGTGGTGTCTGGCGGTGACACCACACCGCGAACGACCGGCCTTGGGATACAAAACCCAATAACTCGAGAGTGCAATCAGATGTCGTTCCACGGTAAATTTTAAATAAAATTTCAATATCTCATCTACATTTCATTCACTGCAACGTATGAGCTAAAATCAATCATACGCAAAGTTTAGGCAAAGGGTTTCAACCACAGCGATCTCTTTAAAATTTTGCGCAATGTTTCACTCGATTTGATACGGTGCAGTAAGCATGAAGAAAAACGAAGGGAAATTCAGTCCTTTACCGAGTGAAGATACCAAACTACAAGTTGCGCAAAAATCAATTTTTTGCATATAATAGTTTTCGTAAAATCGTATAATAAGTATTTCATACCGGGCGGAGCGCCTTCCCTCAGCACAGTATCAGCATTTGGCTAGCAGTACAGCGGAAACAGAAGCCGCCTGGGCACAGTACGCTAATAGGTCGTCGGTAGCAGCGGAAGGGTTGAAAGTATTCATTTCTTTACTGCTGTCTGTTTCTTGTTACTGACAAACCATTCAAAATGTGTGTCGAGCCCAAGAAACCCCTGTAGCAAAACAAATAAGTGCTTTAACGCGACACAAGCAATTGAAACACCACCAAAACGTCGATAAACCATGAAACCACGAGCAGCTCTAGAAAGTGTAGTAGAATTAAAGCTATCGTCGTATACACGTAATAGCATCGTGTGAGAGAGAAAATAAGAATCCCATTTTTTTATTTATTCGTATGGCTGTGGCCCCCCGTCGGGCAGACCGTTCCACGGGTGCCGCTCTTTCAATTTGACGCCACTTCGGCGACCTGCAGTCGATGAGGATGGTAGGGTGATGATGAGGACACCACAACACCCAGTCCCTGGGCGGAGAAAATTCCTCGGCCCTGCTGGGAATCGAACCCGGGCCCAGAGGGGAATCTCACTGAAGATAGCACATAAAGTGCTGAAGCATACCCGAGTAAAATAAAACTAAAACAGTGTGTTGCATAAGGCGGAATTCCTCTCCAGATTTGGCTTTAAGCATCTAAAAGATTTATGGTCAACGACGCAAAACCGTAGTCGTGTTACTTTTATTTGTTTTGGATTATTGACTCGTAGATCAATGAAAAAGTTTAGAAAAGAAATTATGTTGAAAGTTCGTTGAAAGTCACTAACTCCCCTCGTTATCAGACACTGGATGACAGTGTGGGTAATCCGCGCTCTGTTTTAAGAAAAGCAAGTTTCTCAGGCATTTCTATGTTTATGACGCCATATCTCCCGAACCATGTGTCGTACAATGGTGTAATTTTACAGGTAGATTCAGTGGTATAGAATGATACCGTTGTCCGCAAAATGTGTTGGGAATCGGGCTGGTAGTAAAGAAGAAGCAATTTAAAATATCGTGTCTGATGCTAAAATTTTTCTGTATGAATAGCGAAAATTTACTAAACAATGTTTTGTTTTTCTTTTCATTGTTTTTTGGGGCAGAGGGGGAAGTTCCGAAAAATTTTGAAATTATTTGTATAGTGTGTTCGAAGTCGCTAAGTGCTCTCATTCTCAAATATTGGATAAATATAATCTTTGTAGTTTGCGGTACATGCATTAATACTGCCTGAAAACGTATACGCAATAATTGACTTGTGGAGTTAAACTTTTAACTTAAAATTATACCCCCTAATGAGCAGATTGTAGGGGCATTTTAAGTTTTTAAATTAGATCAATAATTACAGGTGGAATATGCTCCTGCTTCTGTTTGAAAGACTGACTGTAAAGTGGGATACCAGCTGCCTCTTTCTAGCTTCCCTAGTACCTTCAAAAATTCTCCAAAAATCGAACATATTCGCGCACTTTCACTCCCACAAGTTCCCCTACGTGTAACTCGCTCACATCCACTAATTCATTGCTGTATGTCGCTCATACCTTACCACTCCCACTTTTCGATTTCTCTCACGGTCATTAGCTCTTGTGTCTCTCCAATTATCAGTGTCTCACGCTTCACAGCCACGGTCTGCTTCGTTCTCTCCTAACTCCACCGCCTCCTGCCACCGTCTCCCTGTAGCTCTGTTCTACTGCTACTATGCCTATCATTCTTGACCGCTGCTGCTCCCTCTTCTCATTGTCATTATTTCTCTCTTCCTTGTTGTCTTTGTTATACACTATATTTCTAATTGTCCCTGACTCTCGCCCACTTTCTCCTTTTCTTTATTCCTTCCCCTCAGGCACTGTGAGCAGCATTTTCCCGTTGGTTCCCCTCTTTTCCCTGTTACAGCAGGGCATGTCATTCAAACGAAAATAAATTTGTGGGACAATAAAATTTTAATGCTTTAATGAAATAACGAAAAACCAGTTTTACATCTCGTATCCGATTTCCCGTGCACAAATATTTTGCATGTGCTTCAGTACTACATTATGGAGTTCCCAGAACCCTTCTGATGATAATAGAGACACTTTACAGAGTATTTCTCCGAGCTATGTTACTTTAAGAAGTACGTTTTCGCCTCCATCGGCTTTTACGTGCTTCTTTAACGTGTTCAGGAAAGGTAACTTTGAAACTCTGTATCTCTGTAACAGTTGAAAATAACAAGAAAATTTGCAAGGGTGTTCCAGATCGGAATCTTACAAATATATATCCTAAAAATTTCAGCCGTTTGCTGTGCATTCCGCTACTAGAATCCGCAGCTCAGATTTGGTATAAAAAAATAGTAAAAATAACGCTTTTTCGTGGGTTTTTAAGGAACGGACCGTGAATTAATAAAGATTTTTGAAAATGCGAAAATGGCACTTCTAGATACATGCCCAGAGAATATACCGTCAAAACTTGTGAATTTTACTGCGGTTATTTATTATTTAGGTTTCTCCTAATACCGGATTATATACTTGTATGGACATGGTTCAAATCGCTCTGAGCACTATGGGACTCAACTTCTGAGGTCATTAGTCCTCTAGAACTTAGAACTAGTTAAACCTAACTAAACTAAGGACATCACACACATCCATGCCCGAGGCAAGATTCGAACCTGCGACCGTAGCGGTCTCGCGGTTCCAAACTGCAGCGCCTAGAACCGCACGGCCACTTCGGCCGGCTATATGGACATGGTGTCTGTTCTTTCGTACAGACACCATATCCATATAAGTAATAGTTCTGGCAATACCGGCCAAGACCTTCTTCTTCTGTGCGGATGCACACATATTCCCCGAACTCTTACAGGACTCGGACAGAATGTCTTCCGCGAGTAATGAGTGTGGTGGGGTGGGACACTACGAATGTAGTGTGTGGACATACAAGGTGCGAATGTGGGTCTCGCGGGAGGCGTGCGCGAGATAGTCCCTGCAGTCACAGCATCCTCTGTGCTCTTGCTGGCTCAGATGGATAGAGCGTCTGCCATGTAAGCAGGAGACCCCGGGTTCAGGTCCCGGTTGGAGCACACATTTTCAGCTCTCCCCATTGATATATATCAACGCCCGTCAGCAGCTGAAGGTATTAATATAATTCTAATTTCATACCGGATTTTCCGTGCACCTTTCACGTGTAGAAGTAGGATGACTTTGAAACTCTCTACCTCGGAAACGGATGTCTGAAATATCTTGCAATACTGCAATTACTAACATAAATAACACAAAATTTTCAAGTTCTTCCGCGATGTGGATCTTAAGAACATATCGTTGTAATTTCAGTCATTTGCGGTGCAGAGCCTTTTTTGAATCCGTGGTTACGTTTTGGTACGAAAAAATAGTAAAAAACCATTCTTTGGGGTTTCCTAATAAATCGCCCATGAAGTAACGGTGCCTCCATAAGCTCTTCAAGGCTTGCCGTGCATCACATCCAATGCAGAAAGGGCCAACCGATTTGCTCCATTTGGGGAAAGTATGGAATATTCATCTGTTGACCTTGTACTGTAGAATAGTTACATTAAGACGAACCTCTTGATGGGTATATAAATATTCCCTAGTCCGAGGACTCTTCAGAGAAGTTGATCCAGCCGCCCGTGGTGGCCGTGCGGTTCTAGGCGCTCCAGTCCCGAGCCGCGCTGCTGCTACGGTCGCAGGTTCGAATCCTGCGTCGGGCATGGGTGTGTGTGATGTCCTTAGGTTAGTTAGGTTTAAATAGTTCTAAATCGGTACGAAATATTAAAATCAAATTTCATTTGCATCTGGAAGCCGACAGACAGGCAAACTATAACTGGAACCGGATGACCTTTTAAATCGCTTAGTTATGCAGACGACAATAATATCAACTAATCAACTGTCACTGCCTATAAATACCCGAGTGGAACAACGTATAGGGGTATGAAATGGAATGACTACATAGGCTAAGTTGTAGGTGAAACTGGTGGCAGATTATAATTAACTGGAAGGATATTCGGAAAAGTCAGTCAGTCTACGAATGAGATTCCTTTGAAAACACTTGTGTGATCCATTCTAGAAGATCACTCTATTTTGTGGAACTCGTACAAAATAGGACTACAGTAACAACGAATCTTGAATGCATACAAAGAATAGCAGAACAAATTGCTTACAAGGTTGTTTTGCCGGCTGGACAGCGTCACGGGATTATTGTGAAACTTAAACCGGCAGACGCGTGCAGATAATCGTCCAACCATCACGCAAAAGTCTGCTTACAAAGTTTCAAGAGCGAGTATAAAGTGAGTAATCTAGGAATATGCTACCGCCCCCTGCATGTCATTATAGAAGGAGCCACAAAGACGGGGTCAGATTAATTACAGCACTTGCAAAGGAGTTTAAACAGCAATTCGTCTGCCGGCCGGTGTGGCTGTGCGGTTCTAGGCGATTCAGTCTGGAACAGCGTGACCGCTACGGTCGCAGGTTCGAATCCTGCCTCGGGCATGGATGTGTGTGATGTCCTTAGGTTAGCTAGGTTTAAGTAGTTCTAAGTTTTAGGGGACTGATGACCATAGAAGTTAAGTCCCATAGTGGTCAGAGCCATTTGAGCCAGTAATTCGTCTGCCGCTGTATACGTGAATGAAACTGGACGAAACCCTTATACATGGTACCATACTAAGTGCACTATGCCATGCTCTTCACAGTAGTTTGCAGTGTAAAGATTTTGGTGGAAATGTAGATGTTAGTATAATGTGGCTGTTGACATTTCGCCCATGGATTTAGTTCACATGAATTAGTATAGCGTACTATTGTAGCTACACCAGCTAAGCGCTGTAGTTCCATTTTAAAAAAAAGTAATGAAAAAGTTTGTGTTATTTATGTTAGTAAATGCAGTATTTCAGTATGCTTCAGCCAAATTGAAATATTCTACTGTTCGTCGAGTCCGACGAGGCACGTGGAGTGTGATGGAAACAACTGCAACTCGTTCCACAAAGACATACACCTGCCACATAAAAATCAAGCTAGAATGAGGAATTTCGAACCGCTTCAGCGAACTGCTTTCCTCCACTGGACTTCGTTTTTACAACAACTCAGTAATTACTACTTCCTAGCGCGCACACACACACACACACACACACATATATATATATATATATATATATATATATATATATATATATATATATATATATATCAGTAGTTAGCACATTTGACTCGCATTCGGGAGGGCGGCGGTTTAAATCAACGTCCTTCCATTCTGATTTAGGTTTTCCGTGTCTGGTACCGCTTGCCGTCATTGCTACCCCGCGACCGTCCCGGTCGCAGTTACAACACCGTGATTTCCATAAATCGCTTTAGGCAAATGCCGGGATGATTTCTTCGAAAGGGCTCAGCCAATTTCCTTTTCAATCCTTCCCTTATTCAAGGTTGTGCTCCGTCTCTAATAACCTCGTTGTCAAGGGGGTATTAAACACTACCATTCTCCTCCTCCTATATTTCTTAAGATTCAGAAGATAAAGTCAACCTGTTATTCTTAATTGTGAAAAATAAAGAAACCATCATTAGACAGATCTCTAACACTCCATATTTAGGACCGGGCGAGTTAAGTTAACGAAAAGTCTAGCGACTGATATTTTTTGAGACCCAAAATATTATTCTCTTCGTATTCTCGCGGCAATATAAGATTGGAATATTTTAAGTCCGCTAGTTTGATTCGCACTGGGCGACCGGACTTTTCAATTAGATGATATGCAGATTCTAAGCAGTTACTACAATTCGTACTTATCTCGGCGAGATGGCCGCGATGGCGGCTAAACAGGTATCGCCCAAGCCTATTATTTCCTTTCATACAACACGACTCACCCAGATTTCCACTTGGGAACCTGTTAATAAGATATTAAAGAGATTAGTGACAGTAAATAACGAGATATGAGCCAATGCCTGACAAAGATAAGTAGTTATTCTCTCTTATATGAGGTTACAATGATACATACATATTAATAAATAAAGGTAACGGAGGAAATAACAAAAGAAGCAACAAATTATAGAGACTGCTTCACAAAGATGTATTAAGTTCGACTTACTCTTCTAAATTTTAAAACAGTATGGATTCGTGTTTTACATATAAGAAAATTATCTTCATCATGAATGGCACAAGGCACAACTAGTTCGTTATATGTAGAAAAAAAAAAACAACTTTGGATAGCACAGAAAACCAAGAAAAAGTACTAATATGTTGTTATACGAGGCGTACAAAATTACTGATTTATTTTCAAAATAATGATCTTAACGTGCAGAATTTTAATTATCATCATTATCATTCAGTAGTATACCTCATTTTGTCCACTACGCGTGTTTTCATACATGTATCTCCGACAGATGTTACTCAGACAGAAATTAAAACAGGAGTCATTCGAATTACTATTTCAATAAGAGATAAATTAATACAAACAGTGGTTCCCCAGTTTACAGTTACGCTACACCCTAGGCACTTGGCCGTCGGTATCATTTCACCTTCACTTTCTGTTATTCTTGGCATTAGAAACTTCCGCGTTCAAGAGCATAACAGACTGCTGGTGCAGAGAACCTGTTCTCCGTAGGTCCGGCGATAGTTATTACACGTTCGTTACGCTGATGTCAGCTTCTCTGCGGTGTTACCATAACGCGCTTCCCCAGATAGCACATATCAGCGGCTCCAGATAATCTAAATCCATACCAAAAGTACCAAACAAAAATTTCAGTTTATGTGTCCCTCCCCCCCCCCCCCTTTTCTCGAGTACTTGATGGTACGAGCTGAGGGACGACACATGTAAAAATTAAATAAAATTACATCAGTTGATGACGGCATAGATATGCCAAAACATACTGACGAAAAAAATCGCACCACCAAGAAGGAGTTGAGCGGCATGAACTAAACTTGGCAGGTACGTTCCTACATCTGAAAGATGATGTCTCTTCACATTACGAGCCAGTCTTATAACAGTGCAGCTAGCAGCAAACTAGGAGAAAGCAAATGTGGTTTGCTTCAAATGCACGCTGTAATGGTCCTGGGCGTTAGTTACCTTTGAGAGAGGACGTGGTGAGTTGATGTTAGTCGAAAAAGCCTTTAAGGCGACAAGGACACCATATCATCAGCTCACTGAGTTTGAACGAGTTCGTATAATGGGGCTGCGAGAAACTGGATGATCCTTCTGCGATATTGCAGAAAGACTGAGCTTGAACGAGTTCGTGTAATGGGGCTGCGAGAAACTGGATGATCCTTCTGCGATATTGCAGAAAGACTGAGTTTGAACGAGTTCGTATAATGGGGCTGCGAGAAACTGGAAGATCCTTCTGCGATATTGCAGAGTTTGAACGAGTTCGTATAATGGGGTTGCGAGAAACTGGATGATCCTTCTGCGATATTGCAGAAAGACTGAGTTTGAACGAGTTCGTGTAATGGGGCTGCGAGAAACTGGATGATCCTTCTGCGATATTGCAGAAAGACTGAGCTTGAATGAGTTCGTATAATGGGGCTGCGAGAAACTGGATGATCCTTCTGCGATATTGCAGAAAGACTGAGTTTGAACGAGTTCGTATAATGGGGCTGCGAGAAACTGGAAGATCCTTCTGCGATATTGCAGGAAGACTGAGTTTGAACGAGTTCGTATAATGGGGCTGCGAGAAACTGGATGATCCTTCTGCGGTATTGCAGAAAGACTGAGTTTGAACGACTTCGTATAATGGGGCTGCGAGAAACTGGAAGATCCTTCACCGATATTGCAGAGTTTGAACGAGTTCGTATAATAGGG
Source organism: Schistocerca americana (assembly GCF_021461395.2). Lineage (NCBI taxonomy): Eukaryota > Metazoa > Arthropoda > Insecta > Orthoptera > Acrididae > Schistocerca > Schistocerca americana. The sequence continues at coordinate 99,096,756 of NC_060126.1, forward strand.
TTGCGAGAAACTGGATGATCCTTCTGCGATATTGCAGAAAGACTGAGTTTGAATGACTTCGTATAATGGGGCTGCGAGAAACTGGATGATCCTTCTGCGATATTGCAGAAAGACTGAGCTTGAACGAGTTCGTATAATGGGGCTGCGAGAAACTGGATGATCCTTCTGCGATATTGCAGAAAGACTGAGTTTGAACGAGTTCGTCTAAAGGGGCTGCGAGAAACTGGATGATCCTTCTGCGATATTGCAGAAAGACTGAGCTTGAACGAGTTCGTATAATGGGGCTGCGAGAAACTGGATGATCCTTCTCCGATATTGCAGAAATACTGAGTTTGAACGAGTTCGTCTAAAGGTGCTGCGAGAAACTGGATGATCCTTCTGCGATATTGCAGAAAGACTGAGTTTGAACGAGTTCGTATAATGGGGCTGCGAGAAACTGGAAGATCCTTCTGCGATATTGCAGAGTTTGAACGAGTTCGTATAATGGGGTTGCGAGAAACTGGATGATCCTTCTGCGATATTGCAGAAAGACTGAGTTTGAACGAGTTCGTATAATGGGGCTGCGAGAAACTTAATGGTCCTTCTGCGATATTGCAGAAAGACTGAGTTTGAACGAGTTCGTCTAAAGGAGCTGCGAGAAACTGGATGATCCTTCTGCGATATTGCAGAAAGACTGAGTTTGAACGAGTTCGTATAATGGGGCTGCGAGTAACTGGATGGTCCTTCTGCGGTATTGCAGAAAGACTGAGTTTGAACGAGTTTGTATAATGGGGCTGCGAGAAACTGGATGATCCTTCTGCGATATTGCAGAAAGACTGAGTTTGAACGAGTTCGTATAATGGGGCTGCGAGAAACTGGAAGATCCTTCTGCGATATTGCAGAGTTTGAACGAGTTCGTATAATGGGGTTGCGAGAAACTGGATGATCCTTCTGCGATATTGCAGAAAGACTGAGTTTGAACGAGTTCGTATAATGGGGCTGCGAGAAACTGGATGATCCTTCTGCGTTATTGCAGAAAGACTGAGTTTGAACGAGTTCGTATAATGGGGCTGCGAGAAACTGGATGATCCTTCTGCGGTATTGCAGAAAGACTGAGTTTGAACGACTTCGTATAATGGGGCTGCGAGAAACTGGATGATCCTTCTGCGATATTGCAGAAAGACTGAGTTTGAACGAGTTCGTATAATGGGGCTGCGAGAAACTGGAAGATCCTTCTGCGATATTGCAGAAAGACTGAGTTTGAACGAGTTCGTATAATGGGGCTGCGAGAAACTGGAAGATCCTTCTGCGATATTGCAGAGTTTGAACGAGTTCGTATAATGGGGTTGCGAGAAACTGGATGATCCTTCTGCGATATTGCAGAAAGACTGAGTTTGAACGAGTTCGTATAATGGGGCTGCGAGAAACTTAATGGTCCTTCTGCGATATTGCAGAAATACTGAGTTTGAACGAGTTCGTCTAAAGGTGCTGCGAGAAACTGGATGATCCTTCTGCGATATTGCAGAAAGACTGAGTTTGAACGAGTTCGTATAATGGGGCTGCGAGAAACTGGAAGATCCTTCTGCGATATTGCAGAGTTTGAACGAGTTTGTATAATGGGGTTGCGAGAAACTGGATGATCCTTCTGCGATATTGCAGAAAGACTGAGTTTGAACGAGTTCGTATAATGGGGCTGCGAGAAACTTAATGGTCCTTCTGCGATATTGCAGAAAGACTGAGTTTGAACGAGTTCGTCTAAAGGAGCTGCGAGAAACTGGATGATCCTTCTGCGATATTGCAGAAAGACTGAGTTTGAACGAGTTCGTATAATGGGGCTGCGAGTAACTGGATGGTCCTTCTGCGGTATTGCAGAAAGACTGAGTTTGAACGAGTTCGTATAATGGGGCTGCGAGAAACTGGATGATCCTTCTGCGATATTGCAGAAAGACTGAGTTTGAACGAGTTCGTATAATGGGGCTGCGAGAAACTGGAAGATCCTTCTGCGATATTGCAGAGTTTGAACGAGTTCGTATAATGGGGTTGCGAGAAACTGGATGATCCTTCTGCGATATTGCAGAAAGACTGAGTTTGAACGAGTTCGTATAATGGGGCTGCGAGAAACTGGATGATCCTTCTGCGTTATTGCAGAAAGACTGAGTTTGAACGAGTTCGTATAATGGGGCTGCGAGAAACTGGATGATCCTTCTGCGGTATTGCAGAAAGACTGAGTTTGAACGACTTCGTATAATGGGGCTGCGAGAAACTGGAAGATCCTTCACCGATATTGCAGAGTTTGAACGAGTTCGTATAACAGGGTTGCGAGAAACTGGATGATCCTTCTGCGATATTGCAGAAAGACTGAGTTTGAACGAGTTCGTCTAAAGGGGCTGCGAGAAACTGGATGATCCTTCAGCGATATTGCAGAAAGACTGAGTTTGAACGAGTTCGTATAATGGGGCTGCGAGAAACTGGATGATCCTTCTGCGGTATTGCAGAAAGACTGAGTTTGAACGACTTCGTATAATGGGGCTGCGAGAAACTGGATGATCCATCTGCGATATTGCAGAAAGACTGAGTTTGAACGAGTTCGTATAATGGGGCTGCGAGAAACTGGAAGATCCTTCTGCGATATTGCAGAAAGACTGAGTTTGAACGAGTTCGTATAATGGGGCTGCGGGAAACTGGATGATCCTTCTGCGATATTGCAGAAAGACTTAGCAGGAATTTAGCGACTGCACATGACTGCTTGCAGCGATGGTCAGGAGGATGTACGGTCGCACGAAGACCGGACTCCGGACGAATACGTGGCGCTACCGAGAGCAAGCAACATCGCGTCCAGCGTACGGCCCTGGCGCATCGTACTGCAACTGTAGTAGCAATTTGAGCAGCAATTGGCTCCACAGTGAACGAACTGTGAGAAATCGCTTACTTCAAGGACAGCTCCGAGCCAGTCGCCACTGTGCGCATTTCAGTAACCCCAAAGTACCGTCATTTGCGACTTCAGTGGTGTCAAGCGAGAGCTTATTGAAGGGAAGGGTCGACGTCTGTTGTGTTTTCTGATGAAAGCTGTTTCCGCTTCGGCGCCAGTGATGACCGCGTATTAGCTAGTAGGAGGCCAGTTGAGGGCGTTCAACCAACCTGTCTGCATGCTAGACATACTGAACCCACACCTGGAGTTACAGTCTGGGGTGCGATTTCGTATGACAGCAGGAGCACTCTCGTGGCTATCCGACGCACTCTGATTGCAAATCCGTACGTCAGTGTGGTGATTCGACCTGTTGTGCTGCCATTTAAGAACAGCATTCAAGGGAGTGTTTTCCAACAGGTTAACGCTCGCCCACATAGCGCTGTTATAATCCAAAATTCTCTGTCGATACGTTACCTTGGTTTGATCGATCACCAGATCTGTCTCCAATCGAACACCTATGCGACATCATCGGCCCACAACTCCATCGGACTACATCCAGCAGTGACCGTCCCTGTATTGACCGACTAAGCGCAACAGGCATCAAAGTCTATCCCACAAACTATCAAGCGGCACCTGTACAACACAATGTATGCACGTTTGCACGCTTGCAGTCAACATTCCAGCGGTTACAGGGTTATTAAGGTACCAAATTTAACATTTTCAATGACTTATCAGACTCTTACATCAACCTGTTTTCCTGCAACGTTAATCACTCAATTATGTTACCTAGACAAACATATTGGCGAAATTTCATTCCTCTACATTATTATTATTATTATTTTTTTTTTTTTTGATGCTGCGATTTTTTTCCGTTAGTATATGATAAGTCAATAAAAGTAACGTAATATACTTCTGTTCTTTACATGAATAGACGAAACCCGATTGTCATAATGCGCATGAACAGTGTGTGTTTTACGCCTCAGAGGCCTGAGTGAGAAACTACACCGGAATTTGCATGTAACACTGCAAAAAACTGCCTAAAAGCTTTGTGAGGCTGGTCATTGTAGAAGAGAAACGGTCTATAAGCCAGCGACGAATTGATTTTTCTTAATTGATTGGATTTCGAGACATGCCCATACAGCTATCTTAATAGTATAATGTCAGTTATCACGATACGAGCGTAACGACAGTAGACCACCCAGTCCCAGAGCGGAGAAAATTTGCGACGCTGCCGGGAATCGAACCCGCGCCCCTCCGGTTAGCAATCCGCCACGCTGACCACGCAGCTACCGAGCCGCCACTAGCTGAGAATTTGCCTCGCAAAGCCACTGCGCTGCAGGTACGGTACGCGAGAGGGACACAAAAAGATGTTGTATAAAACATTTAAATGACGAAAAAATTGACGATGGTAACAATAATAATTTACATCTACAAACACGAACAAAAATAAAAAAAACACAACAAGAAAAAAAAAAAAAAACAAGGCGTATGGTGACAGTTGTAAGTAATACCGAATCATCAGTTTACTAAGTCCTGGTTTCAAATACTGACACACGCAAAACAGTGGAATGACCAGTAAAAGCCGACCTCGAGGAAGCTGAGTGTGGGCTCTGAACATGTGAGGCAATACTGACCCTACAAAGAAGGTAGACTGAAGAATGCAGAACTACATTTACCTGATTAGCGAGTGAGACGGGGTTAAAGCCTATCCCTCATGTTATTCGATTCGTACATTGAGCAAACAAAAATGAAACCAAAGAAAAATTTGGCAGGGGAATTAAAGTTCAGGGAGTATATATAAAAACTTTAAGGTTTTCTGATGGCATGTTTATTCGTCCAGGGACGGCAAAGGACTTGGAAGATCAGTTCAACGGAACGGGTAGAACATTGAAATGTGCTGTCAGGAAACAGTACATATCTGACCACAAAATATTTATATTTCAACAGTTGTCTGCTATCCTTTTTATAGAGCCGCTAAAGATGTCTGATACGATAACGTAAGACGTTTGGCACAAATCATAACAAAAATTAATCTACGAAAGACGGGCAGTATTAATTTTTAGCTACATGATAAACATCGCTGAAGTACCAGTTGAGCAACAATGGGTGCAAATATTAAGATATATTTTCTATTTTCAGTTTTTTGATTCCACACAGTCATCAATTTGGAATATAAAATTTTCGTTACCAAATGAAATACAGTATTAGAGGCATTCAATAAGTAATGCAAATTTTTTTCTTGGTCAGTTTAGGTCGAAAAAAATGCGGAATTTGTTGTGCGATATCATGGAATATTGTCGCCATAGTTTCACGAGGTGCTAGTAGATGGCGACGCTATACGTAGCCTTTAAAATGGCGTCTGTAACGGAAGAGTGTTCGAAGCGGACCGGCCGGAGTAGCCGAGCGGTTCTAGGCGCTACGGTCGCAGGTTCGAATCCTGCCTCGGGCATGGATGTGTGTGATGTCCTTAGGTTAGTTACGTTTAAGTAGTTCTAAGTTCTTGAGGAGTGATGACCTCAGAAGTTAAGTCCCATAGTGCTCAGAGTCATTTTTGTTCCGAACGGAGAGCTGTCATTGAGTTTCTTTTGGCGAACAGCCAGAGCACCGAGGATACTCATAGGCGCTAGCAGAACGTCTGTGAACAAAAACGCGGTGAGTCGTTGGGCGAGGCGTCTGTCATCATCTCAACGAGGTCGCGCAAACCTGTCCCACCTCCAGCGTGCCGACCGGCCGCACACAGCTGTGACTGCTGCGGTGTTGGAACGGGCAGACACATTCATTCGAGGTGATCAACTGATCACACCGTACACCTCGCAGCACAATCGGACGTCTCTGCTGGTAGTGTTGACATACTCGTCGACCAGTTGGGATACTCAACGATATATGCTCCCTGGATTCCTCGCCACCTAACAGAAGGCCGTAAAGAGCAACGAAGGACCATCAATGCGCTGTTGCTTGCACGTTACGGGTCTGATTGTGACAATTTCTTGTCGAACATTGTCACGGGCGAAAAAACGTGGATTCATCACTTCGAACTGGAAACGAAACGGCAGTCCATGTAGTGGGGCCACACCACTTCTCTTCAGAAGAAAAAGTTGAAAGTCACGCCCTCAGCCGGTAACGTCATGACGACTGTCTTCTGGGACTCTGGAAAGACTATTACAGGGTTTTACAAATAGGTATGGCCAAACTTTCAGGAAACATTCCTCACACACAAATAAAGAAAAGATGTTATGTGGACATGTGTCCGGAAACGCTTAATTTCCATGTTAGAGCTCATTTTAGTTTCGTCAGTCACCTACGCTCAATGGAGCACGTTATCATGATTTCATACGGGATACTCCACCTGTGCTGCTAGAACATGTGCCTTTACAAGTACGACACAACATGTGGTTCTTGCACGATGGAGCTCCTGCACATTTCAATCGAAGTGTTCGTACGCTTCTGAACAACAGATTCGGTGGCCGATGGATTGGTAGAGGCGGACCAATTCCATGGCCTCCAAGCTCTCCTGACCTCAACCCTCTTGACTTTCATTTATGGGGGCATTTGAAAGCTCTTGTCTACGCAACCCCGGTACCAAATGTAGAGATTCTTCGTGCTCGTATTGTGGACGGCTGTGATACAATACGCCATTCTCCAGGGCTGCATTAGCGCATCAGGGATTCCATGCGACGGAGGGTGGATGCATGTATCCTCGCTAACGGGTGACATTTTGAACATTTCCTGTAACAAAGTGTTTGAAGTCACGCTGGTACGTTCTGTTGCTGTGTGTTTCCATTCCATGATTAATGTGATTTGAAGAGAAGTAATAAAATGAGCTCTAACATGGAAAGTAAGCGTTTCCGGACACATGTCCACATAACATATTTTCTTTCTTTGTGTGTGAGGAATGTTTCCTGAAAGTTTGGCCGTACCTTTTTGTAACACCCTGTATATTTGACGTCGTCCCTCATGGTGCAACGATCAACTCTGAAGTGTATCGTGTTACCCTCAGGAAACTGAAGAAACGACTCAACAAAAATGCTAGCGAACTTTTCCTTCTCCATGACAACAGAAGGCCTCACTCTATTCTGGACACCCGAGAGGAACTCACAAAACCTCATTGGACTGTTCTCCCTCATCCACCCTACAGCCCGGATCTCGCACCTACCGACTTCCATCTGTTTGGCCCGATGAAGGATGCATTCCGCGGTAAGCGGCGTGTGGAACATGCGTGATCATTGATGCAGCAAGATTTTGGATCCGACGTCGACTAGTAGATTGATACAATGAGGGCATACAAGCACTCCCAGTAAGATGGAGTGAGGCCGTCGCATTGAACGGAGATGATGTTGAAAAATAGGGCTTATAGCAAAAAAATTGGGGATAATATGGTGTACTGGAATCCTGAATAAAACTAAACTGCTATCAGAGAAAAAAATGTGTTGCATTAAATGTTCAGGGCAATCATATTTCCTCATTGGATACGTAATTAGCTATCTCTGTTTCCCTAAAACTTTTTTGGTGTACTTGATTTTGACGCCCGCATAGATAACAAATATTACTGCTGTTTCACCGGTGTATGATGTAGGTTTATTTACGTACAATGGGAATATTAGCGAATCCAACTTGGAGCCTTGTGGTAGATCAGTAAAAGTGTGCGTGAAGGCTCTGAGGCACTCCTAGATAGCAGCTTCGCAACCTGCTGATGTGTACCCAGCTATTAGCTTTGCTGCGTCGCTTTCGTTTTCTCCAGTCGCCACGGAAGTATCCCACCTGTGGCCGACAGCAGCCTTCACAACCAGTTCTGCGGGACGTGAGCAGTTTATATTGTGTAATAGCTTGTTACCAGAAGGAAAATTTCACTAGAGAATAACAGGCAAAGTACCTGGCAGAAACATGTCGAACAAAACCTGCAAAAAGCTAGTGTATCTGGTTACATATTAACGACAGAAGGAGGAGATTACGCCATCTGTGATGCAACATGTTTTTTACAGCTAATCTTCATGTCTGATTAATACACGGCGCGTGCCAACATTAGTCCTTAAGTTTCCGTTAGTTCTTTAATTTCTCTTTTTTTATTGTCATCGTCACTACGCGAGATCACGAGATATGCGATGTAGGCAATAGATATTTGCCACAGTCTACGTGAGCTGCTGGTGTCATAAATTTATTCAACTGTCTTCTTCTGGAACAACGCCACGAAGAGAAACAGAGAGATAGAGAGAAGAATCTGTCTGCTGTTAACAGAGGATTTAAAGAGAATAAACATCTAAGGCCATCAGTCCCAAATTCACCCCCTCCTAGGATGACATCAGTAAACCGCATCTGTCTACGTTAAGAGTAAATTCTGTGTCAAAATTTGAGGAAGTTTTCTAAATGTTTGCGTAACGTTCTTATCAAGGTAACAAAAGTCATGGGGTACCATAAGCTGGTGTACAGCTGTTGGTTGTAACACGTACACACGAAATAAAACGGCAGTGCATTCGCGGAACTGTCATTTGTATTCTTTTCACACGGAAACATTTCCGACGTGATTGTGGCCGCACGACGGAAGTTAACAGACTTTGAACGTGGAATGGTAGTTGGAGTTAGACGCATACGACATTTCATTCTAAAAATCGTCAGGGAATTCAATATACCTAGGTCCACAGTGCCCCCAATGTGCCGAGAATAATAAAATTTCAGGCATTAATTTTCATCAAGGACAACGTAACCACCGACGGCCGTCACTTAACGAGAAGCGGTGTTTACGTAGAGTTGTCACTGCGTGAAATAAGCGCAGAAATCAGTGTTGAACGTGGGACTAACGTATCCGCTAGGACGGCGCTGCGAAATTTGGCTTTAATGGGGTGTGGCAGCAGACGACCGACGCCAGTTCCTCTGCTAACAGCACCACATCGCCTGCAGCAGCTCTCCTGGGCTCGTGACCATATTGGTTGGACCCCAGACTACTGTAAAACTGTGACCTGGTCAGATGAGACAGGATTTCAGTTGGTAAGAGCTCATGGTATGGTTTGAGTGTGGCGCAAACACCACGAAGCCATGAACTCAAGTTGTCAACAAGGCACTACTGTTCAAGCTGGTGGTGGCTCCATAATGGTGTGGGCTGTGTTTGCATGGAATGTTCTGCCTGGTCCAATTGAACCGATCATTAACTGGAAATGATTCATTTGCAGCCATTTATGGACTTCATGTTCGCAAACAACGATGTCGTGTCACCAGGTCACAATTGTTCGTGATTGGTTTGAAGAACACTCTGGACAGTACAACAGAATGATTTGGCCACTCAATCGCCCAACAAAAATCCCATCGAACTTTTGGGGGATATAATCGAGAGGTCAGTTCGTGCGCAAAATCCTGCACGAGCAACACTTTGGCAATTACGGACGGCTCATTATTTCTGCAGGGGATTTCAGACAACTCGTTGAGTCTATGCCCCATGGAGTTGCTCCATTATGCCGGGAAAAATGACTTCCGACACGATATTAGGACGCATCCCATGACTTTTGTCACCTCAGTGTAACGGGAAACGTCGGTATCAGACCGATATTTACCAAGTGAGGTGTGTGAAACCCCCTAAAAATCACATCCAGACACCACGACTCACCGGCTCTCGTCGTTAACCTGCTTGTCGGATTCGACCCGGGACTGGCGCGTTTCCACCAGTCCGGAAGCGTGTGTTTTCAGGGGCGCGGCTATCGGGGCAGGTACAATGCTGCTACTCTTTCAACAGCTGGTCTTTAAGTTCAGTACATAACATAATTCCGTCTGGGCTACACAGGCATGATACGATACCAGCAACGCAATCCTGAAATCCCTCTACTTCGTCTGTTAGTCACACTTGAACAAGATCGCAACCTCTCAAACAGTAAGAATTCAGAGTAAAACCTCGAATTTTTGAGAATCACCCTCGTCGTCTTCGTCAGGAAACGGTTGCTGTGGCAGCCTTATACAGCCCACAGACGTCGTCTGATTGGTCAGAAATCAGGTAATGCCGTAACAGATGGTGACGACGTCAGCGCTGATGGCACCACCGCTCCCGTCGCAGCGTAAACGTTGAGATGAATATCTCTGGTTCCTCTCTGCATCGAGAGGTCGCCTCCACGCACCGTTGAGATTATATCCGCTATCGTGGTTGAAGTTGTCCTCACTAATTCTTATTTCCACAGCCTCTTTAATTACAGAATCCAAGTATGCTGGAGCCTGGACAAAACCTTTGTTTCATCAAATAATATTTTGTGTTTGTTTGTAAGGCACTACTCAACATATGCTTACCTCTCCAGTTCTCGATTTTTAATCTACCGGCGATGGACCATTATGGAATATGGGGAATAGCTCAAAATCGGTTCACCTCTTTAACAACAGACAGCAAAAGGACGTTGTTGATAGTGTTGAGTATGGCTGTGATGTGCTGTCTGAGTGAGGCACTGTTAAATTAGGGGGGGGGGGGGGGGGCTCAGTGATCAGTGTTGGGGCCTCTCCTGTTCCTTATTCATATAAATGATATGCCCTCTAGTATTACATGTAATTCTAAAACATTTCTGTTTGCTGATGACGCTAGCTTGGTAGTGAAGGATGTTGTGTGCAACACTGGTTCTCTTTCAAATAGTGCAGTTCATAAGTTCATGGCTTGTAGAAAATAAACTAACGCTAAATCACAGTAAGACTCAGGTTTTACAGTTTCTTAATACACAATTTAACAAAACCCGACGTTTTAATTTCACAGAATGGGCATACCATGAGTGAAGCTGAACAGTTCAAATGTCTACGTGTTCAGACAGATAATAAAGTGTCGTGGAAAGCCTACGTTCAGGATCTTGTTCAAAGAATTTAATATTCGAAGGATACCTGAAGTAAGTGGTCGTTCGACCCTAAAATTAGTCTACTTCGCTCATTCTCTTTCGCTTATGTCAAATCGTATTATACACACATCAAAAAAAGACTTGTTTACTATAGAGTGTGAGTCTCTTACAACAGACAAGTCTTTTTTTCTGAAATTAACAAGACTCTACTAAAAACCAGACAAGAGTACTCTCGTCGAATGGCCATTGCTCCTCTTCTGAAACAAACAATGATCCTCTTATAGGACAAAGAAGGCAGGCCTGTTTACCAGACCGAGTTTTCTCTTTTACTTTATTTTTAGGGCCACCTGCGTGCCATGAAGCCCTTCGCTCGCCACAGGTGTCTTGTTTGGCCTGACTTTCATCAGCCATTGTGTCACTGTTTTTCTTAAAGGCTTCCTTCTTCTTCAATCTAAAACGAAGAACCCTCGGTTTTGTCAACAACTGTAGAATGTAAATTTTGTCTCTTCACTGAGTGCAGTATTTAAAGGAAACTAAAGTTCTCATTTCTTATGCTTTAGAGTTGAAATGTGGCCAAATCAATTTACACTTCTTCATTGAAATATGGATTGCTATAATCATTTATTAGAACCACTGACCTTTAACACTGATTTACATTAGAAGAAGAGTTCCTAAGGCTTTGCAAGAGGTTTCCTGCTTGTTTTGGAAGAAATATCGTACATCTGTTTTGAAAAGGGGGTTTATTTGACGCTTGGAAGAGAAATCGTGGTCATTATGTTACGCTGAAGAGAAGTATTACACGCTTTAGCAAAACTTTTAACACCATAGCGTGGGGAACTAGCCGCACAAGTCATGTTTGGGCAGACAGCATGAGAGGCAATAAGATGTTAAAGTTAGTATATGAATCCGGAGGTCTCGCGTTCGATCACGGTCAGTCCTAGGATTTCTGAGTGTTACTACTTTCACCTCTGGCATTATTTGTTGATGTGAAATATATTGATATGCACCATGCGTCGAGGTCCAAGTAACTGTAACACTGCAGTACTGTGCGTATGTGTGTTTGTCTTTCTCTGTCGACCGCTATGATACTTGCCTGCTTACTTTAGTTTAATTATCATTGTGCGTTTGGTTCCAGCTCCTGACTACCCAGTCTGCAAGAGGGACAGCCCCGACGTGAACGACTGTTTAAAGAAGGCGGTGGCCGTGGTCGTGAAGCTGGTGGCCGCAGGTGAGACACCTACCGGGTCATCCCTACTTTTGGTCCGCTCACTGCTGTTGCGTGTATGCCTTCGCGGAGCAGCGGGGAACACATTGAAGTTAAAGTGAGGTGCCAATTCCAGACGTTGAAAACCTCCCTTGACAGTTTACTTACTCCCTATAAAATGCTGACAGCTGCATACTTGAAGGATCAGCAGCATCTGGGCACACAGCTGGAGAGCTCTCCTGAAAGTACATCAAGGAAACGTAGCACCTTTCACACTTTAGCTACACCAACACATTGAAAGAAATTGAAAAACGGATGGGTCTACTGGAACATCAAATTTTCACAAAACAGTGACGAGAGAGAAGTAGTTGGTTATTGATAGCTATAGCTGGCTGACATGCAACCACCAGCAATGAACCAACTGGTGCTGTCGGCTCCCTATGTGTTACCATTCTGCTGCACAAAGCATTCGTTGCGGCTGACAGATTTCATGTAGAAAAGTGTACTTAATGCGAAGATTAGACACATTTCAATAAAGAGCAAGTTCCAGCACTGATTGGACAGTCCACAGGTGCCTATCATGGGAGAATTTCAAACTTTTTACGTGGTGTTTGTAGCAAACAGTCACTTCAAACTTCATACTTTTTGTGATGATTTTTTCAGTTTTCCGTAGCTTATACTGGGTGGACAAAATAAAACTGGTGTGCACCTTAAGATGTACTTCATGCACTTAAGTAAGTTGTGTTGCTTATCTTATGGCGCAAGCAAAATTTTCTGGGCCAGTTTTGATTTACCAGATACCAAACGCAGTGCTTTACAAAACTTTAAAAGATCCAGTACCAATATACGTAGTTTATTGTAATCAACAAAAGAAAATTGTGTTTCACTGAGGTCAACAGATTCAGAGACACAAGACGGGAAAATTTCAGTACTTACAAAAAATAAATAAATAAGTAAATAAAATATATAACTCTAGCCCTAATTTAAGTTAAGAACTGTTTTCTGGCGTGTTTATAAAGGCTATCGGTTCTATATCATTCGTCAATTTCAGAATTCTTAAGCTTATTTTGTATAAGACAAAGACTTTAAAATGATTTTATATCACTATGAAGAGTGGACCATTCTGGCGGCTGGCTGCGTACACTACTTGTTGCCGCAACGTCAAAACATCGGACCTCAAAGTAATTTAAATAAAAACGCAAAAGCAAAAATTTTTAACGCTGTTCTGTGGAAGCAGATCGCAGATCACGTACTGAGCGTGAAAACTGCTGAGCCGATCACAAATGTGATCAGTTCCTTAAAGGAGCTGCAAGCGTTGTGCGGCAGGCTACAAGGTCGTATCCAATGTTGCACACAAGCATCATTTAAAATTAATACGTCTTACCTTCTTCTTATTCTGCATCATTACGTTTACAGTAGTCATCTTTGGATCGAATACGCCCATGCCAACCCTTCTGCAACTTTTGAAATGCATCGTGGAAGTCGGTCTTCTTCACTATGTTTAATACGCTCCAAGATTACACTTTAATATCTTCTGCTGTTTCACAGTTTTGCCCCGTCAACATTAATTTCATCTTGAGTGAGAGATCATATGGTTCATACTTCTAGCATTTTGATTTTATAAAAATGTGTTGTGTAATGTACACGATATGCGATAGTGGGTGTTTTTTCCGACATGTCCTTATATGGACATAATTTTACTCTTGACATATCGAGATTGTCTGGCCGAGGTGAAGGATTCTTCCACTGTGGCGATTGCTGTGATTTTGAGAATGTTAGCTATAAAACAATTTTCGTCATCAGAGACAATCTTTGAAAGAAATTTTGCATCATCTTCGCTGCAAGTTTTAACGCGTGTTCCTTCTGATGTCTTGGGGAGGTGTGGCACAGACTTCACCGCAATCGTTCTTATGGGTAGTTCTTCTCACAGAATGCGTCCGCATATACTACGACTTATTCCTAAGGTGTTGCAGAGGTCTGTCTACAATTTTCAGAATCAGATTACTTACATTCTGAACATTTTCTGGTGTGATACGAGTTCACGACCGACTGGAACACTCATCATCATTATCAGTCGATGTTCGCCCGTTTTTGAAACGCTTATACCAATTCAAGTCTGCGTCTGACCTAAGCGTTGGCTCCAAGTGCATACTTCCAAATGCGTTCTTCAACATTAGGAGCGTTTCTGCTGCCGTTTTCAGAAGTTTAAAACAAAACTTTATGCAGACACACTGCTCTTCCGTACCAACCAGCACAAAGCTGCAGCCGGCCGGTGTGGCCAAGCGGTTCTAGGCGCTACAGTCTGGAACCGCGAGGCCGCTACGGTCGCAGGTTCGAATCCTGCCTCGGGAATGGATGTGTGTGATGTCCTTAGGTTAGTTAGATTTAAGTAGTTCTAAGTTCTAGTGGACTGATGACCTCAGATGTAAGTCCCATAGTGCTCAGAGCCATTTGAACCATAAAGCTGCAAACTCACGGAAATACGAAAATGATGGACCGAAGCTGTTAGTCGCTTGCCACCCTGATTGAAGAAGGGTGTGTAGCGAGACACCTAGAGGTACTTTAGTGTAATCGTAATCATTTGTGAGCAAAAGTCAAGTTCCGGGACTTCTAGTCACCGCTGCGCTCTGAAGCGAGGCTTCTCGCCTGTTCTGCAGTCGCTCCCAATCTTTTAGACAATATCACCGCTGGACGAGATCAGCTGTCGATCTACACACCCAAAAAACTCTGGCCCGAAAGAAAAATTGTAGGTGGGAGAAAAGAAGAAAAACCCCTATTTTTAAAATGACAAAAGAGAAGTGCTACACTACCGGAAAATAATAGATTTATTGTTGCAAGAGTGCACGTGGAGTACATGAAATGATTACATTTACAAATCAATAGTACAAGCGATACTGAGGTAACACGTATGGAATCATGCTGAGACACGCACATCAGTACGTGGTGTAGTCTCCACGAGTGGCAACGCAGGTGCTGACCCTGGCATGCAGTAGATCACGCAGGTGGTGAATACTATCCTAGGATACGACCTGTTGTCGGCTGACGAGTTGCACGAGTCACTTCTTGTCCTCCCATGCGTGCTCAAGTCCGGAGATTATGCAGGGCAGAGCACTGTAAGGTTTACGGGCAGTGTGTGGTCGAGCATTATCCTGTTGGAACAACACATCATTTTCCTGTTGCAAGAGCGGAAAAAAGACGGGTCTAACAACATTCTTCACGTACCGAGCGCTGGTTAGCGTCCCTTCCAGAAACACTAAAGATGAATAAGAGTTGTAGCTTATCGCACGTCAGATCATAAGGCCTGCGTAGGGCAGTGTGTCTCGGACGAGACAGCGCTCAAGAGGTCTACGTCGTACGCGCAGTCGATCGTTACTTACATGCTGGCAGAATCTGCTTTCATCGCTGAAAAACAAAGGGCGCTACTTAATCTTCCTTTACACTCGGTTTGCATGGTTTTTCAGAACCACTTGTGTATTATTTATTACAGGTAGCTTGTCAGCTGCAACCAGACGATGTTGATGAGAAATTTTGTTAGGAGTTAACCTATCACTTTATGCTCTAAACGTAATTTAGTTTGTCGCGATATATCCACATAATTTTGTAATCATTTATTAAAAATGTTCACATTACAGATTAAATAAAACAGAAACCTACTAATGATGGCACAGAGGTGCTGAAACATGTTTGCGAACTTGGAAAAAACGGTGTTTTGTGTAGCTGGTGGACGTTACATCCAACAATTTTAACTGAAAAAACGGAGAATACAAGGAACTGCAAATCCAAATGACGAAATCTGTAAATCCTAGCCTAATAAGTTCAATCTTAGATTTTATTCGTAAAGATAAGATTGTGACACTTAATTCCATCAGTGACGTAGAGTTCAGAAAATACATTTGTCGTTGACTTAAAAAAAGACTAACAGCGCTGTTTATTGGTTCTTTGGTGTACTATGGCTCGATGATTAAACATTTGTACTACTAAGCTGAGCAGATTATTTTAGATACAAATTTCAAATAAACATCTTCTTTTCTCGCGTTCCAATTTTGATGAAATAAAGCTTATATATTGTCCCTGTCTACGATCAAGTTAAGCCTGAAAACTCCATGAAAATTAGTTTAGTAATTGTGAAGACAGCGTCTATAAACAGACAAACATGTCTCATGCTAGTATGTACTCACAGCTTGTCGTCTGCCTAGGGCTTGTGTAAATTTATTTTATCCAGAAAAAAAACACTCCATCTACAGGACACAAATGGCCCATCGGGACCATCCGACCGCCGTGTCATCCTCAGAGGAGGATGTGGATAGGAGGGGCATGGGGTCAGCACACCGCTCACCTGGTCGTTATGATGGTATTCTTGACCGAAGCCGCTACTTTTCGGTCGAGTAGCTCCTCAATTGGCATCACGAGGCTGAGTGCACCCTGAAAAACGGCAACGGCGCATGGCGGCCTGGATGGTCACCCATCCAAGTGCCGACCACGCCCGACAGCGCTTAACTTCGGTGATCTCACGGGAACCGGTGTATCCACTGGGGAAAGGCCGTTGCCAAATTCATTTTATCTACTGTTACTTTTGTGGTGTCAGTTTCATTTAGTCACTTGTTACGTGCCCACGCCTATTTGTTCCTCAGTTTGGTCCTACTGCGCTACACGTGTAAAACAGAAATATTGCTACTTTGGGCTACAAAATTCTGCGTAACTCCCCGTATTTTCCCGACATGGCACCCTCTGCTGCATTTCTGTTTTCTTTATTGAAGAAACTGTTGCGTGGAAGATACTTGGAGAATTATTTCTGAGACTGATTTCTACAACAGAGATCTCCATAATGTCATTCATAGTTGAGAAAAAGCAAGACGCACTTAAGGGTGAATGTATAGAGGACTGCTATAAAGTTTCATAGTTACAGAGTGCTTTCCTCGGGTTGATAATCAGCATAAGGTAACTACTGCTCGTACTGTGACCTTGAGGCAGGCTGCTGCTGTGCCCACAGGCATCCCCTCGCTCGGCGTGGTGCCCGTCGACCCCCTGGATGTCCCGCTGATCGAGATCAGCGACGGCACCAAAAACATCAACCTCAGGATCACGTTCAGGAACGTGCGCGTCACCGGGCTGTCCCAGGCGTCGGTCAGCAGCGCCAGGTGAGTCCTGCACCTCAGTAGTGCACCGGCTGCGCGTGGTTGCTTCCACTTTTCTTATTTGGTGAATGGACACAGAATACTGTGTGCATACGTCTGCGAGAGACCGATGGAGTTGTTCAGAACTATACACAAATTCCCTCTCTCGCAGCACCTGCGCCAACTGGGGAGGCGCCCAGCTGGCGTGGTTTTGCAGAGTATGTTGGTCCATTATGATTCTATCGACACTGCAGATTACATTAGACATACTGCTCATTCCAGGGACA
This sequence comes from Schistocerca americana, assembly GCF_021461395.2. Lineage (NCBI taxonomy): Eukaryota > Metazoa > Arthropoda > Insecta > Orthoptera > Acrididae > Schistocerca > Schistocerca americana. The sequence continues at coordinate 99,114,035 of NC_060126.1, forward strand.
CATGGTAATGAGCACACCGACGTTGTGTAACACGCCAGACAAACTGAAATTAATAACACATAGATGACGAAAATTCTTGAAAAAAGAAAAAGAATAGCGTGAGAAGTTAGAGACACAGTTACATAAAATAACTCTTTGTTTGGTATAGAAAATCACTCCTCGTCGTAGCTCTCCACTGCTATGATTGAGTTAAGCAAGCGTGGAATATTTGTACAGAAATGAATCTTGATTAAAAAAGAAGCAGCCGAAGACACTGAGCTGTGTGAGATAGGAAGTCTGTAGATCTCGAATTGTGAATGTTGCAAATGCAATTACTACAACATTTGTCCGTTTGACATTACTAAACACTCTGAAGAGTCGAGACTGACTTAACGTTCACGAGGCGACCGTACGAACTTCCCCTCACCGACTTGATTCCTATTGACAGGCTGTGTAGGGCACGAATTGGACTTCGACAGACGTAAGCAACAAGACGCAACTCTTAATCGTTGTCGACAAAATAGAGTTTGCTTACATACTTCGTGTGGTGGCTAGTTACCAAGCGAGTAAACGCTTAGTTTTATAAACGCAATGTCTGAGGGACGCTTAGTTTTATAAACACGATGTCTGAGGATCGAATCTCGCTACTAGCGGTCTTTTATTTCTGTGCCACGCAACTACAACAGCAGATACGCGTGATACGCCGCGTTATGGTGTGATGACCGAAAACCGCTTACGAATGCATCTCACATTTGTTTAGCAATCGACACATTCAAAAAACTATGCACATGCAAAGGTTCGGAGTTCATTGCAAGTGCTGTATGTCGCAATAATTACTGTTTACCATGTTTCATTATCATCATCATCCTGACTCGTACAATGCTCCATATGTAATACATTTGCTTGCCGCGCATGTAGATAAAATAATATAAATAAAATGAGTATTCTTATTGGACTGAAATTTCTTGTGCATCCACTTTTTACACTCTTATTAAGAAAATTTTTTCTCCTTTTCTCAGGATAAAGATTACGGAAATAATAAATGAATCATTTAATATTGACGGTTTTCACAGTCATAGAAATTACATGGAAAGAAAGGATGTTCGGCCCCTGGAGGTCGTGCTCCTCAAGTTAATCACTCGGCTGCAGACTTTTCTCTGGCACTGGGGATCGTAAATTGGAAATCTGAGTGAGCAAGGACCAAGTCCGGGTGGCCGAGGCGGCTACGGCAACCGCTCGTGAGAAGCAGTAAATTCTGGTTCGAATCCCGGTCTGTCACAAATTTTCTACCTCCACCCTTGTATTACCACAATGCCCTGTGCGCCTTATCGTCATGATTTCTTACCCCTCCTTTCCCTTTACTTCCCCTTCCTGTGTTTCTTATTTACACCAATATACGAGGGTCACTCCAGAACTTTTTTTAAATCCATCTTTTATTCTACATGTTTGAAAATTTTACAGTGTGTAGATATATCCTTTAGGAACAATATTTTTCATTTCTCCACATAGTTTCTATCCCTCTCAACTGCCTTACGCCATCTTGGAACCAGCGCCTGTATACCCGCACGGTAAAATTCTGGACCAACCTGTTGGAGCCACTGTTTGGCAGCGTGCGCAAGGGAGTCATCATCTTGAAACCTTGTTCCATCAAGAGAGTCTTTCAGTTTCCCGAAGAGATGATAGTCACATGGAGCCAGGTCAGGACTGTAAGGCGGGTGTTTCAGTGTTGTCCATCCGAGTTTTGTGATCGCTTCCATGGTTTTTTTACTGACATGTGGCCGTGCATTGTCGTGCAACAGCAAAACATCCTGCTTTTACAGATGTGGCCCAACACGACTCAGTCGAGCTTGAAGTTTCTTCAGTGTTGTCACATATGCGTCTGTCAGCAGTCACCAATTCGTTAACTCTCTGCACATTGTCTGGCGTGTGTGCAGTAGGAGGCCTGCCGCTGCGAGGACTATCATCACGTAACCTGCTTGCCCACCAACTAACTGTACTGCGATCGATAGCAGCATCTCCATACACCTTTTTCAACCTCGTGGATGTTTCCCACTGTCTCGTTTTCACAGCACAGGAATTATATGACAACACGTTGCTTCTGACGAACGTCAAGTGTAGCACCTATTTTGAAGGCATGCCACTCGCGAGAACAGGTTGAACTAGGTATGAAAACAAGCGGGAAGGATGTATCTACACACTGTAAAACTTTCACACATGCAGAATGAAAACTGTATTTTTACAAAAATAGAGTGCATTTCTTATGGAGTGACCCTCGGACGAACTCCCGATCCTCCCGCTGGCGCGTCTGTTTGTTCCCTGTAGAGTGGCATCGGCCCGAGGTCCACGAGAAAGTCTGTGGCACGTACTTCATACCACGTGATGCTGCAGGTCTTACGAGTGCTGGCGTCCCCAGGGGCTCAGCATTCATTTGCTGAGTACGGGGTTGGCGACCCCGTGGTCCTGAGCTGGGGACTGGTCAGCGCCGCCAGTCTCGTGTCCCCGTAACCCCCGGACATGCTTCAGCGACCACCGTATGGTGCGGCGGTGGAATGTTGTGTGCTGCGGGGAATGGAAACCTTGGCTTGACCGCCTGGATTGCGAGGAAGGCCAACCTCTATAAAAACCCCTCAATCTTCCGGTGTGTTCCGCGCCTATGAGATGCATGGCTGTAGAGGTGGAACAGTCGCAAGCGGGCAACCTCTGGGGCACCTGCCACACCCCAGTTGTATACGGCTTACTCAGGCACGCGGGGCTCTGTCTGAGCGGACCTTTAGTTCCCTAGCTGCTCGTGGGACCGCAATGCACCCTTCGACCTCTACATTTCCCCCTACCAGTGGATTGGGTGGGCCACTGGTAGGAAAACACACCCCATCGAAATAGCGACTTCGTGCAGTGAGTCCTCCTGCGCCTGGTGTTGCTAGAGATTTATCAGACTGTCATAAGAGAGCACGTGCTGATAATCAGAATGTGTTTTTGATTATTAAACGGGAGGAGGGTAGCTTTGAGAGGGTTTCTCCCTTTTACATCCACAAGGGTCTTGAGGGAATTGCAGGTACACTGACATCTGTTAAGCGACTGCGCAATGGTACTCTGTTAGTTGAGACTTCTAGTTCCTGTCAAGTCGCTTCTCTTTGGAAAGCAACCTGTCTTGGAGAGTACACTATCGAGACCGAGCTCCACTCCACTTTGAATTATAGTAAGGGTGTTGTGACATGTAGGGACTTGGTGGATACCCCGACAGACGAGTTAAAATCTGAGTGGGCTGATGAAGGTATTGTTGACGTGCAGCATATTATGAAACGAGTCGATGGGGACCTAGTCAAATCCGACTCGTTTATTCTCACGTTCAGTTGCCCGAGACTCCCAGAGCATGTTAAAGCGGGGTTCTTATGTTTGCCAGTAAGGCCATATTTCCCCAACCCAAAGCGCTGTTTTAAATGTCAGCGCTTTGGGCATACTACGTTGGGGTGCAATGAGATAGCCACTTATGGTAAATTTGGTCAGCCTGCCCATGAAGGAGCCGATTGTTCATCGCCTGTGAAGTGCGTGAATTGCTCTGGGAGTCACCCTGTCTGGAGCTGGGTCTGCCCCATCTACCTCGAAGAACGGAAGATACAGGAGATTAAAACATCTAAGCACATCCCCTATGGTGAGGCCAAGAAGCTCTTTAAGGCCATGCAACCTCCGGTGTTTACAACATCTTTTGCTTCCGCTCTGCAGAAACTGGTATAGTTGGCCACTGTTGCTACACAAACGGAGGTTGCTAGTGTTAGCACTAATACCTGCGTTTGCCAGTGCACTTGTGCTGCTGCAGTTGTTTTGCAACCTGCGGCTCTCCCCGCAACGTCGGACAAGGCTGTGGTTGCTGACATTGGGGTACTTCCTGCCTCTCCCCATTTGGGGACTTCTGCCCAGGTGAGTTAAGCTCCAACTGTTGACAAGGCTCTGCATTCTAAGCCCCCCCAGGACAAAGACGCCGAATCTGAAGGTTTTGCCACCTGAGGAGACTAGTCAGGGTCGGTCCGATGACGAGGCCTTCGTACTGTCTGACATCTCCCGTGGGTCGTCATCGGAGCTGATGGACATTGATGTCGACCGGGGGCGATCTTCTCGTCCCAAGAATAAATCTCCGGCCAGTACAGGCTCTCCTCCAAAGCACAGAGGCAGGGTGAAAGTTCAGCCACCCTGATCACTGGCTCCCATATTGCAGTGGAACCTGAATGGGTTCAGGACGCATGTGGCCGAATTACAACTCCTTGTACGAGAGTGCCCTTTGTGCTTACATCTCCAAGAGACACATTTTCGGGCCACTGATGCTCCTTCTTTACGGGGCTATACCGTATATCGAAAAGACGATCTGATGGGGGAAAGGGCAAAGGGTGGTGTTGCGGTTTTTCTCCGTGACATGCACCCCTCATCTGAGCTCCCTCTCGTAACAGACTTGCAAGCAGTTGCAGTTGACCTTCTTATGCGTCGGAGGCTCACAGTCTGTTCAGTTTACTTACCACCTCAGGATGCGATAGACTCTGCGGCTCTCACAGACCTTATTAGCCAACTCCCCCGCCCATTTCTTCTTCTGGGGGACTTCAGTGCTCATAATGTCTTATGGGGCTCTCTGACTACATGCCCCAGGGGTCGCATTCTGGAAAGCCTCATGATGTCTGAAGAACTGTACATCCTCAACTCTGGTGCTCCCACTCATTTCTTTACTGCTTCCGGGTCGTCATCGGCTATTGACCTTTCCTTTTGCTCTCCAGCAGTCGCGGATTCTGGTCTGTGGGAGGTTGTTGCTGACCTCCATTCTAGTGACCACTTCTCCCTTTGGATTCGCCTCCTGGATGAGGCTGTGGCATTACCAGTGCCGCCTCAGTGGCACCTCTGCAGAGCTGACTGGACACTTTTCAGCCAACTGGCTGTTTTAGAACACCGTGCCAGCGTCCACGAATGGGTAGACCACGTTACAGCCGTGATCTCCCATGCTGCTGAATTGTCAATCCCACGGTCATCCGGTCATCCCAAGAGGCGTCCTGTCCCTTGGTGGACCACTGAGTGCCGCTCAGCCATCCGAGCCCGCCGTGCAGCTCTGCGCCGCTTCAAGTGCCGTCCTTCAGCTGACAATATTGCGGCCTTTCGGGTGACAAGGGCCAAAGCGCGGCGAGTGATTAAAGAGAGCAAACGACGGTCATGGCAATCGTTCTTGAACTCCATCTCTCGCTCCACTAATTCTACGAAAGTATGGGAAGCCATCAGGAGGATTTCTGGGAAACCCAGTCAACTACCTGTCATGGCATTGCTGCATCAGGGATGTCTCCTCACGGCGCCAAGAGACATTGCCCAGACACTGGCCGTGCATTTTGCGGAATCTACCGCCACTATTAACTGTGATCCAGATTTCTGCCGCTACCGCACTGCCATCGAGAGGGGTCACTTGGACTTCCAGTCTCCAAATTCGGAACCCTACAACTGCCCCTTCACAATGTGTGAACTGGATTCGGCGCTGTCTATGGCTCATGATACTGCGCCTGGTCATGATCAAATCCGGTACAGCATGCTGCAGCACTTGTTGCTGCCATCCAAGGAAGTTCTCCTCAATTGTTTTAATATGATATGGTTATCCGGCACGTACCCTGACTCGTGGAGGGAGGCGATTTTGATTCCTCTCCTCAAACTAGGGAAGGACCGAATGCATCCCAGTAGTTATCGAAGTATTGCTTTGACGAGCTGTGTCGGGAAGACGTTGGAACGCATGCTCAATCGTCGCCTGGTTTGGCTGCTCGAGACCAGGCAGCTCCTAAGCCCCTCTCAGTGTGGCTTTTGGAGGTGTCGTGCAACTATAGACAACTTGACCCTGCTTGAGGCGGCCATCCAGCAGGCCTTCCTACGTAACCAGCATTGTCTAGATGTATTCTTTGACATTAATAAGGCGAATGACACTACTTGGCGCCGCCTTATCCTCAATCAACTCCATTAGTGGGGCTTTCGTGGCCGTCTCCCCATCTTCATTCGGTCCTTTCTTTCCCACTGCCTCTTTCGATATCGGGTTGGTAATGTGCTATCTGATTTGTACGTGCAGGAGAATGGTGTTCCTCAGCGAAGCGTTTTAAGTGTCACCCTCTTTGCCGTCGCCATTAACAGTATCACGTCCACTATCTGGAGTCCTGCCCAATGCTCCTTGTTTGTGGACGATTTTGCTGTTTTCTGTTCTTCCTCCAGTCTTGTCACTGCTAGTCGGCAGTTCCAGCTTACGATAAAGCGATTAGAGGCATGGACTGCGAAGACAGGTTTTACCTTTTCTGCAGACAAATGTGTGTGTGTTCATTTTAATCGTTCTCGACGCCTTTTTACCTCCCCTGAATTGCGTCTGAGGGACACCGTTCTTCCTTTTAGAGACATTGTGAGGTTCCTGGGCCTCACTTTTGATTCCAAGATGTCGTGGTTACCTCACATTAAAGACCTCAAGGTGCGGGTCCTGAATGCACTGAATATTTTGAAGAGTCTGAGCCATCGATCCTGGGGAGCAGATCGGGCACGTCTGCTGCAGTTTTATAGGGCTTTCGTTCGATCGCGTCTTGACTATGGTTGCACCGTGTATGGCTCAGCAAGGCCTTCGTATCTGAAGATTCTTGACGCAGTACACCATGAGGGTATCAGGCTGGCCACTGGTGCCTTCCGTACCAGTCTCATCCCCAGCCTGTGTGCTGAGGCAGGGTAATCGCCGCTCGCCATCCGGCGGAAACTCCTCATGGTGCGACAGGTGTGTCAATTCCTTGGCTGTCCTACATCCCCTGCGTACCCTACTGTTGCCCGACCGCCTATGGAACGTCTCTTTTCCAGTCGTCCAAGGGCAACAAGACCATTTGGGATTCGTGCCAAGCATTTGCTTGAGTCCCTTGGTGTGGAGTGTGTGGCCCCCCAACAACAAGGTTTTACTCGCCTGACTCCCTGGTTGCTCCAGAGGTCCAGCGTCCTTTTAGACTTGTCGGAGTACCGGAGCAGCTGCACTCCTGCGTTTGTTTTTACCTCCTTATTTTACGATATTTTAAAGCAGCACCCCGACCATGTACCAGTATTTACGGATGGCTCTAAACAGGGGGACTCTGTTGGTTGTGCTGTTGTTTTCCCTGATCGAGTCGTCAAGTTACGGCTTCCTGCAGCGTTTACCATCTTCGATGCCGAATTGTTTGCGATCTTGCGGGCATTGGAGCAGATGAGATGTGTTCCCAGTCTTACGTTCCTCATCTGTTCTGACTCCCTGAGTGCCCTTCAGACCATGCAACACTTGTACCCAGCGGACACGGTCGTCCAGAACATCCATGATGCCCTACTCCACCTGCAACGGCAGGGGAAGGAGGTTTCTTTCTGCTGGGTGCCGGGGCACGTGGGTATTAGGGGAAACGAACTGGCGGATGTGGCTGCCAAAGATGCAAGTTCCTTCCCTCACGTTGTTGAATGTGCCGTCCCCCTCCATGCTGTTACCTCCCTTTTGCGTTTTCGTGTTATTCGTCAATGGGAAGAGGAGTGGCTGGCAGTTGATGAAAATAAGCTGCGTTTGGTCAAGGCCACCACGCGGCCATGGCGTACGTCCTACCAGTCATGCAGACGGGATGAGGTTCTCCTCACTGGCCTCCGCATCGGGCACAGTCCCTTAACACATGGTTTTTTACTCCGGCGGGAGGACCCCCCAATCTGCAGTGCTTGTGGCGTCCAGATTACTGTCCGCCACATTTTACTTGACTGTCCTTTATTCTCTGACCAGAGGGCGGTGGTTTCTTTGCCACCGGATTTGCCCTCTATTTTGCAAGATGACGCAACGGCTGTGGTTAAGGTCTTACGGTTTTGTGTGTCCAATTTGTTGCCTCGGATTTTAGGGAGGGGGTTTTAATGTGCTGCTGGGTGACTGGCTCACTCAGGTTTGAGGTCCGCCAGTCACTATTACCTCCTTGTTTCCCTTAGGTTTCTATTCTCTTTTCCTTGAGTTTCCTTTCCTTTTTAGTGTGTTCCTTCTCCTCTTGTTTTGCCTCCGTATGTGAGGATTTGGAACTGGTCGGGTCTGTGTCTTTTAGCCAATCTCCTTGTTCGCTGTTCGTCTTAGTCCCTTCACGGCATGTGTTCCTGTTTTTATGCGTTTGGGCGCTGATGACGACGCTGTTTAGCGCCTGTAAACCTCAAACACACACACACACACACACACACACACACACACGAGTGCTGGCAGCCGTCTGCAGTGGGGAGCGAGCAACTATTCCCGACGAGTTTAATAAATCTTGTCTGCGTGTTTAAATGGATGCAAGTTTTCGATATCACCTTCATTGAGTACCTTTTCAATTTAAGATTGATTTTTTTGGGCTCCGCATGGAGCCGAGCATTCGCGAAGTGTGGCGCACAAGCTTACTAGTGTGACGTCACAAGTTCGTTGTAGGGCCCGTGTATATCGTTGGCCCCGCCTGTGGCGTCCCCACCTGACGTGCTTACCATGATCCTTTGGGGCGGGACCGTGCGCCGTGGAAGTAATAATGCCTCCACTCTCCGAGCCAAGCAATCCCCTTATATCTGCTGGTCCACGAGAAATACGGGCCTCGCAAGAAACCTGTGACGTCACACTAGCCGGCTTGCCCGCCACACTTCGTGAACGCTCGGCTCTACGCAGAGCCCAAAGAAATCAATGTTTAATTGAACAGGTACTCAATGAAGGTGATATCGAAAACTTGCATGCATTTAAACTCGCAGTCAAGAATTATTAAACCCGTCGGGAATAGTTGCTCGCTTCCAGCTGGAGGCGGCTGCTGGCACTCGTAAGACCTGCAGTGTCACGTGGTATGATTTCCACGCCGTGGCCTGCCCTTCTCTTGGGTCTCAATATCGCTGAATCGGCACGATGTTACAAAAATTGTGTACCTTTTTACTTTTAATTAAGGAAGATATCACAAATATTTGAAAGTATGCATACCAACTTGCATAGTTAATTCAGTACCCTTCAACTCCCATTCTTCACGTGTCCGGTTGCAGCGCCATTTCAGTCGGATACTTTGGTGCATCTGTTTACGCGGGCCGTGTCTGCAGGCAACCTGCAACATGTGTTCCCTTCCCACAATGAGCCACTGCTGTTGCTCAATGGTCTCAGAGTGGGACGACAAGCGTCAGTTATGTTAGTCCTCTTTTTCGTAGGCTTATCCCATTTCTTCCGGGATCAGTGCGTTAATCTGGATTTCGCAATGTTAGTGGTCGCTCCCCTTTCCTCCCGGGACGTAAATTGTGTACTTCATCTGTTTGCGTCTATTGTTAATAATATGAAGTATTCTAAATGGTCCCGAATCGCGTAACAAAGGGGGGGGGGGGGGGGGGGAACAGCCCGGTATTAACCTACTCGAATGTGGGAAACCACCTAAGAGCCACATCAAGGCTGGCCGGCACACCGCTCCTCGTCGTTAATGCGCTGGGTGCATTTGATCCAGTGTCGGTGCGCCCCCCAGAATCCCGGAAGCAGCGTGCTAATTCACGCGGATATCCGCTTGGGTTTCTGCCTACCTAATATCAATAAACGAGGTTCCCCTGTACCTCTCTCATGCATTCCAAACTCGACAGAATTTCTTTTATATGTCTTACTAGACTAGGTAACCTGGGAGAAAGTGTAAAGGTTCACACTGTGGAGGAGGGATGTGGGTCGTGAACGGACAGCATCGGTCTGCGAGAGCATCGCCAGAGAGAGGAAAGGTTACTGGCTGAAATCCCGTTTCCGAACACATAATTTTAATTTCGTAACAAGTTCCATGTTAATCAATCCTCATGCAATTCATCGTCATACGGAGGAGAAACTTCCTATTCATTTGTTCTGCTCTCATACATTGAATGATCGGATCCTCCAGGTGCGCCGCCATTGCGTCAACGATCTTCCAGTGTGCTAAAGAAGCGATCGCAGCTACCGTGGACTCTTGGCGTTGATGTAGTTAAAAGTGTGTATGTTTGCAGGGAGATTACGTTGAGAGTTGGCAGGAGTTTAAAATTTTGTGTGTAACTATTTCGGGAAACAGGAAACCAAAGACCTTAAACCCGAACGAACATCATACGACCGGCCAAGGTTTTACACATGTACTACCTTTTACAGCATAGAAACCTAAAAAATTAAAAATGCTTTTAATAAATAGGACAATTTTGATCTGTCAATGAAATCAGCATCATTTAAACATCTTCCAAGAAAACAGGAAACGTGGATATCTCCAGTGTTCCACTAGGGAGTTCCAAATTGATCATATAGTGATCTCGAGACATGTGGGGAAGGAAATTCTAAATCTCAAGGCCCTCAGGGCTACAAACTTAGATTGTGTTTCTATCTTTCAAAACTTAAGTTCAAAATTCGACCAAGAACCCATCAAACTAAAAAGCTATCCGTATAGTAAAGTTCTATAAACAGGAACTTAGAAACAGCAGACATTTCAAGGAGCGCTAGTCTCAGAAGAAATATGCACTTCTTGACAGTAGGTATGAAACAGTTTTCCTGGAGAAAAGCAGAAGACACGCATGGCGGTCTCCAGAAGGAGATAAGCCAATCGAAGACCGGAGGAAAGCGTAAGTTGACTGCTCAGGAAACACCAGAAAATCTAAAGAACTTCCAACAAGTAAGAAAAGAGTCAACATAAAAAAGTGAGAAGCAACGCTTAACTCAGGTAGGAGAGGACTTCCGACAGAACAATAAGCGAAACATTTACGGAACATTCAAGCCTAGCTTAAGTATGCAATTTCCCCCAAACATAAGCTCTAAGAAATAAAAAGAAAGTATAGTAAGGTGACATTGAAAACAGATCTCGGCAGAGTACCTTGAAGAGCTCCTAAACTGTGAAGCGCCGTGTGATACCTTCCGTTATAAATAGAAAGAACCAAATGCCAACTCGGAATCACCTGCTGCAGACGAAGCTATGATCATCATAAATTCCTTGAAGAATAACAAGGCTCCTGGGAAAGAGGGGATCATTGCAGAAATATTGAAATATGTTAATGGGAATACAAACATTGAACTGCTTCCAGAGGGGTGGAAGTTGGCACTAATACATCCTGCACATAAGAAAGGACACCAATTCGAGCCTGGGAACTTCGGAGGGATGTCGTTAATTCTAGTGACTCATACGATATTCTCAAAAGCATTACTAACAGAGTGGAAGAGCAGCTAAATCACAAATTGGTGTGTACCAAAGAGGCTTCAGAATGAGCAGTTCATGCCCAGAACAAATCTTGAAAATAAAAACTAGGATCGTGTATCGAAAACAGTAGCAAGCATTTCGTGCTCACATTCGTAGACGTTAAGGAAGCCTATGATGCAGTAGATACACCTACGCAGTTCCTAATTTTGGAAGATATGAGTTCGGATAGAAAATCCACTGCATTGATTAAACAGGCCGCAAGCAATACGGCATCTCAGAATCAGACACATAGACAGACTCTCACCTGTGGTCTTTGACTGTACCCTTAACGAGTGATCAGGGAACGGCGACGAGAAATGAAAGGAGCGGGTGTAATATGACTGGAATGCAAGAGAAAAGGAATATGTGCCGACTGTCTACTATTTGCTAATTATATCATGATATTGTCGGTATTATTAGAAGATGTGGCTAATCAAATCACGCATCTACAGAAAAAGAGGATAAAGCAGGTCTACAGCTCTCTGTCGAGAAGACACAGTACGCGACGAACATCGTGACAATAGAAAGAGGGAAAGCTCAGATGGCTGAGAGTTTTATATACCAAGGAGAATGGACAGTAAATGATCTGACAGAAAAAGAAAGTATGAGAGCAGGAATAAACGAAATGAATTTAGCGTCCGACTATGAACATGCATAATAAGAAAAATCATCGAGTCAAAATTGAGACTTCTGTGGTGTCACCGCCAGACACCACACTTGCTAGGTGGTAGCCTTTTAAATCGGCCGCGGTCCGCTAGTATACGACGGACCCGCGTGTCGCCACTATCAGTGAATCCAGACCGAGCGCCGCCACACGGCAGGTCTATAGACGTACTGGCACTCGCCCCAGTTGTACAGCCGACTTTGCTAGGAAAGGTTCACTGAGAATTACGCTCTCATTTGCCGAGACGATAGTTAGCATAGCCTTCAGGTAAGTCAATTGCTACGACCTAGCAAGGCGCCATTTATCCTTTGCTATGTGTCTAATGAAGCATGTACAGTAACAAGACCAATGTTCACCAATTGTGGATTAAAGTTAAGTATTCCAGCAGCTACGTACTTTTCTTTATAGCATTCATTACGTATCCTGTTTCAGACCTCACGCCAGCCTGCGTGAGTTTAAGCGCGTGCCTTTCGGTTACCCGTCACTGTGGATTGGCTGTCTTGCCAGTCCACAACAACTTCACCAGATAGTGATCCGACTTGAAGCCTTATATACAGCTGTAAACGTGAATTACGGAAGAACAGGATCACGGAAGAGGTTGTATCTTGTGGAACGATGAATTCTTAGCAGGATATTAAGATCTCGATAAACAGGGCACGGTCAGTATAGAAGACGAGCTAAACTAGAACCGTCCATCCAGATAGAGAATTTCGGAAACCATCAAGAAAAGAAGGAGCATGCCTTTCGAACACATCCTTAGAATGGACACAGGAAGTTAGTACAATAATAAGAGTTTCTCGTAAACAAGTTAAATCAATTTACACTGGACCCAAGATGTATAAACGGGACCTGGAAGAAATCGGAGTACAGGAAACAGACATATGTAAGAGAATGACTTTCATGTTTGTAATTCAGACTTACATAGGTTTCCATGGCAGAATTAGACCCAGAGTATGAGAATGAAAGAATAAGGATAAAGACGAGAAGAAAAGAAGGTGATCCTAATTAACATGGTTCTCAGATCACGGAAACGAAGTGAAGAAGAAATAGTAATAAAATGGTAGTAATAAATTTAAAAATAATTTTAAACAAGATTTGAATCTGTCTACCGACAACAGACAGTAATATTGACGATAGTACTGTCTAAAAAATAATAGCGACAACTCTAGCTGTACTACGAGTGCTACTACTACTATTACTACTACTACCACCACTATTACAGATTCTGCGACTAGTATCGCATAAAAATGTATTTACGGATTTGTAAAAATAGTATTCTTTACAAAGCAAGAACTGACGGAGAGGACTTTGGGAAATAAGAAAGGTCTGTTGGGATCATCCTACTGATGTTGCGGGGAAGAGCGTAATTTGTAGCGATGTTACGTTGGCAAACAAGAGAAAAGATGACACAGAAAATGTAGCTCACGCTCTGGAATTTCACTGTAACTGGCAGCCGGCAAGTGGTCATATCTCGCGCCAGTATATTCGTCATAACTTTACACAGTGAGCCTTAAAGAGATTACCGCTACGCTGTACAAATTGTCCATTCGAAAGTACTTAGTGCTCCCCAATGGAAGCCACGGTGGATCATTGGTTGTCCTGTATAGTCACAGAATGATTACATTACTCTCTGTTTTGTAAGTTTTCTGTGTCTAATCCTGTACGCATGAAAATGTCTCTTTCCCTACTTAGTGTTCCAGATAAGAAAAAGTTTACAGAGCTCTGTCGGCATCTGCATCAATAGTAGAGGTTGCTAATGCACACTTTTACGGTGGATATTGACTTGGTAGCTGCCAGTTCGATTCTGGTGATGGAAGAAATTTTCACCGCCACCAAGAGGAGGGATGGTGGCACATAATTCCTTATTGCGAAATCTTGGACCCATCTCCTAGATTAATTTCCAAACTTAGCCACAGTGCCTCATGGACTGAGTGCATGTCCAACTGTTGACAGCGATGTATCCGTCAGCTGCTGGAACTATGGGTAGCACTGGTGTTATACACGATGCGGCAACGCTGTACATGGAGGCTACACGGACTTGTTAATTATTTAGTTACCATCTTGTTGAGAGCAGAGAGTGTACTAGCGTGTTGTCTATGTTTTCCAGCCTGGACCTGGCCAACAACAAACTGGAACTCTCCGGAGTGGAGCCCCATCTTGTCTTTGAAGCGGACTACGAGATGAGCGGCAAGTTCCTGGTGGTGCCTGTGGAGGGCTCCGGGCGCTGCAGGTTCATCTTCAGTAAGCAAACTCTACAACTTCAAGTTCTGAATTTCTTACCGTGTCTGAAGCAGATGGTGCGTAAGTTCATTATGGTTGATGAATGGAGGCTGGTATCAAATTACACATCTTTCCGTCGCATTCCAGTCATGCTCAAAGGCTGACAGATCAGCGGCTGCATTATCCTTTTCCAATAGGCCTTTTGATAAAGTGGTCATGAAGGGTATGACAGTAGGATTTACCATTTTTGCCACATACCAGAAAGCATTGGCCTCCCTTCACCAATTATCAAACCTGTCTTTTTGTCGTATCCAACAGCTCCCCACCCCATTATATGCAGCAGTTGGAGAGATGTGGGAACCGACAGTCGCTGTTTTCCTAATATGTGTACCGAGAGAGGTAGGAACGGACGTTGTGTCAGGTCTATCTTGGGAAGTGGAATGGAACCTTTATTGTTCACACTGTACTTCGATAGCAGAGCACACTGCACTGGTGTCCATTGTGGAGTGTTCGACCAGAGAGCATCTGCGAAATCCATAACAATATTCACGGAACATGTATGTGATGAAGTAACTGAGCAGCAACGCTAGATACCGCCACGACCCACTGAGCGCGACTACACATTCAAACAGTCCTTCTTCTACGCTACCCTCAGTTTCTACTACGACGGTTGTCTCTTAACGTTCTACACAAACAGTAAAGGGCAAACGACATTTGTTACAAGTCTTTCTTATGTTTCACCAATCGTTCACCTTTTAAATTTATACATTTTTATTTGTGTTAGAATCAATTCTGGAAATGTTCCCTCAAGTCTGAGACTGGTATCTCAAAAATTTGGCTGTGGAAGCGTTCAACAACTTCTTGGGATGGTGCAAATATTGTGCACACAAGTAGTGTTTGCGAACTAAAAGGAGATGTTAGGCCACAGATACAGTGAGTATGAGCAACGAGACATAATTTTTTAATTTCTTCCGTCAAATAATTGTTTGACGACGTATGCGATAGGTGACATTCGCATCATGATAAATGATGTGAGTTTTCCGGTTGTTTTCCCTGATCTGAACAAATTGACATTCTTAGGTCATCATCATCATCAGTTATCTGCTATATTA
This sequence comes from Schistocerca americana, assembly GCF_021461395.2. Lineage (NCBI taxonomy): Eukaryota > Metazoa > Arthropoda > Insecta > Orthoptera > Acrididae > Schistocerca > Schistocerca americana. The sequence continues at coordinate 99,129,181 of NC_060126.1, forward strand.
GCAGGTCCTTTGCCTCTCCATTTTCTGCGATCCATTGCTTCCTTCTTAAGGCTGCTGTATGTTGTACCGTCCATCATGTCATCCAGTATCTGGAATCTCTTCCTTCCTTGCTTCCTTTTCCCTTCTACATAACCTTCTAAAACTGTTTATCAGTCCGTCATTCTTTCTTTATTTATGCCCAATCCAATTTCTTTTTCTTCTCTTTATTACATCTAGTTACTGTCTTTTCTCTCCCACTCTTCTCAGTACCTCTTCATTTTTTACTCTGTCCATCCAACTTCTTCTTTCCATCCTCCGCCATATCCAGATCTCAAAGGCCTCCAGCCTTTCTCTGTGTTTCTTCCTCATAGTCCATGTTCCAGCGCAATATAGAAGAACACACAAGACATTTTATGAATCTCTTCGTGAGTTCTATGTCCAGACCGTTGCAGAAAATTCTCCTTTCCTTATAAAACGCCTCTTTTGCCATTGCTATCCTTGTTTTAACTTCTGTGGTGCACTTCCAGTCGGTGTCTATCCTGCTTCCAAGATACTTAAAATTTTGCACCTGTTCTAGTATTTATCCATTCAGCATAATTTTTATTTCCTTATTTCCTCCTAGCGCCAATACTTTTGTTTTATTTATATTAAGTTTCATTCCATATTTTTTTCAGTTAGTTTCAATGGTGTCCACCAAATCCTGTAAATCTTTTCCCCCTGTGGCTAGAAGGACCATGCTATCAACAAACCTCTACTGTTCTTCCTCCAATTTCCACTCCTTTGTCATCTAATGAGAATTGGTCAATTATATTTTCCAAGTAGAGGTTGAAAAAAATAGGTGATAGACAGCATCCTTGTCTTACTCCTTTTCCGTGGACCTTCCTAAACAGAACTGTATTTCGTACACGTGTCTACCACTTGGACTCACATCATTTGGCGCCGACAGTAAGCGCCATAACTAGAGGAAAGAGTCGTGTGGTGTTTCCGGTTTAGAGATCGGGGTTTGTTGTTAAGTTACATAATCGGAAAACATTTTCCTCCCCCACACACAATCATTGCTGTCCTTGAGTTGTATGAGAGTTGTGCCTTAAGTGAGTTTGTTAAATTTAGGTGACTACAATCCAGTTTGTACTTTCTTCTCTCACTTTAATTGAAACTTTTTGATTAAGATATAATGGTTCTTAGGTACAGGACCACAATATCAGCAAACAGTATTGAATTCTAGGCGTTCCACAGTTTCATGAATATGGAGGCGAAATCTTCCGAATTTTTGACAGACTCAAGTCGGAAACACGTGACAAATTGTTTATCATTCGTCATTGCTGTTCCTCGATCCTGTACACCAGTGGTCACCGCGTTTCCAGGGAAACCAAAGAAACTGGAGGTAATTTTCTTGGAAGAGCACGCTTGACGACCCCCTCATACACACTGAACGAAAGCAGAAAAGGAAAACCTTTTAAATCACCAAATCTCCATAACAAACAACTCACTATGTACATTAATAGAGAAAACAGTAGAACAGTATCCAAAGAGATACCCGTGAGAACAATGTTACAAAACTCCCGTCCCCTTTTGTTGTTTCATCATTAGTATGTGGCCAGCAAGGGGAGGAGACGTTATTTGATCACCAGAATTTGCACAAATGTCGTGAACCAAATTTCAAAGCTCCCCGCTGTTCCTCATGGAGTGAGCGCATCAGTGCAAACATGACCCCCACACAACACGCACATCCATTGTAGTCACCTAAATTTAACAAACTCACTTAAGGCACAACTCTCATACAACTCAAGGACAGCAATGATTGTGTGTGGGGGAGGAAAATGTTTTCCGATTATGTAACTTAACAACAAACCCCGATCTCTAAACCGGAAACACCACACGACTCTTTCCTCTAGTTATGGCGCTTATTGTCGGCGCCAAATGATGTGAGTCCAAGTGGTAGACACGTATACGAAACACAGTTCTGTTTAGGAAGGTCCACGGAAACCGAGGCATAAATCAAACATAGAATGAATAATGGTGACCGTACGTTCCCGTGACCGCCGCTGCCAGGAGTCATGTACAGTGGCTACATTCTTGCCAACCCTCTCCGCAATATCGCTGAAGGAACATCCAGCTTCTCCAAGAGCTCGTTCAAACTCAGTAAGGTATTGCTAATGGCGTTTCTGTCGCTTTAAAGGCAAACTTCACTAATGTCAACTCAGTAATCTCAAAGGTAACTAATGATCACGACCGTTACAGTGTGTATTTAAAGCAAACTCGATTTGCATCCTCATAGTGGCACTATTAGCGTCGCTCTTATGTGACTAACGCCAAATCTGAAAAGACAACATCTTTCGGATTTAGAAACATGCCGACCAATTCCGTTTCGTCGTACAAGTCCTTCTTTATGTTGTGATTTTCTTCCAGTGTATTACTAGGTGTAACTTTTAAAATAATTTTTAATTCACTTTCAAAATCTGATTCGGTTTGTGATGCGCCACAGTGTGGAAGGTTGCATGTTTCTGTGTTGCAGGATGCTGGGAACTGGCAGTTAGTACTGTGCCTGAAGAAGTTACATTCCTATATATCTTAAAAAATGTTTGTGTTTGCTAATGTCAATGATAAGGTCTAAAAAAAAAAAAAGATTTAGTCTCCTCCCAGATCAAATGTAAAGTTAATTTTGTTGTGGTGTGAATTTAGATGTTTAACTGTCTGATACTAACTGTCCACAAACGTATTACATCTTCCACATATCTGTAGTCTATCTTAGAACTTATTATTTAAAAGTGTTTGTTCAAAATTATTCATAAACATTTCAGTTAATAAGGGGCGCAGAGGGAACATCCTTACGCCTGCATACAACTGCAAAACGTGAGATGAGAAAGCTTAACCCTTCAAAGGAGTACGCTGGTATGTGAGTAGCGAGTTAAAACACTGTGCTGCACAGTATCTCAAACCCAGGTGCAGACTTTCGCAAGCAGTACGCCAAGAATTGCTCAGTGACAGCACACCGCAAGGGCCAACTCATACCTTGAATTTGATAGAAGTGCCACTCTGTAACTAGGGCGTGTTACACATTTGTATTAATAACTTAATTAAATTTTATTACAGCCAACTTGACAGCAGAATTAAAACTCATATCTGAACGCCAAATGAAAGGAAACCAGGAATACTGGGACCTGAAGCAACTTCTCCTCAACATCCCAAGACTTGAGCGTTTTGAAGTGAACTTCGAGAACCTCTTCAATGGTGACCAAACACTCGGTAAGTCGCACTGCCAACGCTGCAAGATGACTGCTGCATACGCCTTCCATTGTACATTACATGCGTTAATACAGGGATACCATAATTAATGGTTAATATATAAGACAGTAGTGGTGCTGTGACATTTTCAGCCCATGCTGTATTGATGCTAGACTTTCTTTCTCCACCCCTACGGCATCATGCAAAGATTTCTTCCTACCTCTCCCATATCCCCTCTGACATAGGCCAATTGTCCTATTTATAAAATGGCGGGATATTCGAGAACTGGCTGGAAAATTGAAAAAAATCCAAGATTATGTCCCAGTCCTATGTTACCACTGGACGGTTGTCGTAAGTTAAAAACTCCAAGATGGGGTATTGTCCAATTGGTGCGAAATTTAAAAATTCAAAATGACGGACTTTGGTGTAGTGGCTGACCCTGCATGGTTAGATGGTGGACTTTGGGGTCCTGCATGGCTGTCAGATTTGCCCATTGCTACAATGTCAAACAGAGTGGTCCATGTGGAACTGATCCAACATACGTGGTTGCCAGGTCACTTAAATCCAAGATGACCACTGGGATTTTTCCCCAAACATATGACGCCAGATGACAGTCCTGGTGATTTGGGCACATGCTGCATGATTGTCAGATTAGGTAGGGTGTTCCAAATAGAAAACCCTATCCTTGTACAAACTGGTGGCGAATTCAAAAATCATTGGTTTTTCCCTTACTTCACAGTGCACTTGCCTTACGTTTAAAAGCAGTAGAGTCTACAAGGTTACACGATTCCATCTGCCCCTTTGATGACACAGTTTAAACAAATTCCCCCAAACTCAGTGACCTTAAACAAATACTGCACCAGTGCGTGCTCCATGCAGCCTCTAAGTCTTATATCTAGCTCAAGTTGAGTGCCCAGCGCCACTGCTGCCACCAGGGAGTTGGACCATGAGGACTGAATTGGTAACGTAACGCGAGACAAGATTGTTGAACCCATAGCCACAGCCACAGCCACAGCCACTACACGCTTCTTTGCACTGGAGACAACTGCACAGGGATGCTGGAGACATACTGCCAATTAGGCTGAATAATGCGAAGTGCAGAATAGTAGTTTCGATTCCAACCACCAGTATGTTATTTGTGAATGCACTGCAGCCACAACCTATGTGGCCTAAGTCAAAATGGCAGAGAAATATGAAAATGCAAGAAGCACACTTATACTTTAACCCACAGTGAAAAATGTGGGGAAATTAAAAAGTCTCATCAGTTTAAAATGGACAATAGTCCCCACATTCATTCAGCAGAGAAATTAAAAGCCACTGAAGCGTCTTAACAAATCTCTATTTGCAATGCGAATTGTGTCAGACATAGGGGATATAAAAATGAAAAAGCTGGCATACTATGCTTACTTTCATTCTATAATGTCATATGGGATTATTTTTTTGGGGCAACTCATCAAGCCAAGCTAAAGTTTTCCGGGCACAAAAACGTGCAGTAAGAGTTATATGTGGTGTGAACTCAAGAACATCCTGCAGAAGCCTGTTTAGGGAACTAGGGATACAAACTACTGCTTGCCAATATATTTATCCCTTAATGAAATTTGTCGTTAAAAATATATCACTTTTTCAAACAAACAGCTCAATTCATGGAATCAATACTAGAAATAAGAATAATCTTCACAAGGATTTAAAGTCACTTAGTGTTGTACAAAAAGGTGTGCATATTTCAGGATCACACATTTTCAATAACTTTCCAGCAGCCATAAAAAGCTTAACATCCAATGAAATTCAGTTTAAGAGAAGCCTAAAGGATTTATTGGTGGCCAACTCCTTCTACTCCATTGATGAATTTCTCAGTAGAACCAACAGATTTTATATATATATATATATATATATATATATATATATATATATATATATATATATATATAATTTCTGCACAATTTCAGTGCAGTAATGTGTTCATTGTAAATAAGTGTGTGTGTGTGTGTGTGTGTGTGTGTGTAAGTACAATCTAACTTCGGCACCAGTTCAGTGCAGTAATGTGTTCATTCTAAATAAGTATTTAGTAGTTGTATTACACGTTTATTACCTTATAAATAAAAACCTTTCTTTATTTTAAATTCAGTGCATTAGTATTTGTAAAATGATGCTTTCATATAGCGTTCATATAAAAATGACAATGCTACTTGTGACCTGTTTGAGTTGTAAATATTTGTCATGCATTGTTGTTTTTATGAAATGTTCTACATCCTTGTGGGCCTCCTCACTACGGATCAATTGGAATGAAAGTAAATCTAATCTAATCTAATCTAACAGAAGCATGTCCTTTCTCTTCAAGAACTGTAAAAAAAACTATGTTTTTATAAGATTTACCACAATAGTTAAGTGTGGGGGTGATGACAGCTACCATTAACTTGCTGTGGTCATAGCCAGGCACTGCAGTTATGTCATGAACACAATAACTTTATGTACGACCACCATGAGTAAACCGCATTTGACAACCAAGCATCCTTACTCCAAACGATAAGGCAAACGGTAACCTCCGAAAACAATGTAAGTAGATACGATGAAAGAAGAACTACATTTCATGATAGCAGAACTGTGTAACATATTAACACAAAAAATTTCAGGATGGAGGAACTCATATCAGCAGAGCGCATGGTTGTCTAGTGAAGAGACGCTGAGCACCGTATTTCACCATAACACACTGTCCGTTCTGACGTTTCTGACCCAGGAGAGAGCAGTACGCTCCATAAACATGATGCAGTTACATAGATCAAACAAATGGCAGACCAACCCACTAGTCAAGCGGTCGGCGAGTGGACTCGTTTCAGGTAGCCATTACAGGTATTACATGGTACTGGCACACCCTCGGCTAACATGTCTAATATGGCGCTGTGGCTGCCAAGCTAGACACAGCCCAGAATACTGAGTGGTTAAACTTTAGGGGTGGTTGCAAAAACCTTGGGTACAATCTAAAACACATTGTAAGACACTTGCAGCAATTTAATGGTTTGTTAGTATTTCTGCATGGGAAATAAAGACAGGGAATGGCAAAATGTGATGGTCCAGATTGAATATTTCTGCTCCTGTTGCCATGGAAACGTAATGCGATGGCAACTTCCCTGCCTCAACAGACATAACTAATAAATGAAACACAGTTTTCGCAACTTTTAGTGAAATATTTCTTATGAATAGTGGGCATGAAATCAGTGAATTTCGCATCAAATCTGCTCCCTAACGTTATACTTACACCTGAGCTATACATACCAGTCTGATGCTAGCAGAGCATTGACTGTGAATGGAACTTTTAAAGATACTCTATCTTAGGATGACATTTCAATGGTATTTAGAAGGAACTGTGCATTTTGTAACATGAAGCAAACTTGGCATAGGTAATAAATTGTAGCCATAATCCCGCGATACCTTATTCCGCCAAGTAGGAACATTCTTCTGTTGGGTTATATTGCATGTTTCCTGTCTCGTAGGTCTGTCTATGTTGTGAGGAAAATGTCGGCTATGCAGCACTTGAAGACATGTGCCCTGCAGACTATTGAAGTAGAGCTCGGATGTTTTTCCTTCAAAATAGGGATGTAAGGGCTGTAGGATGGTGTTTTATCATCGCTTGGTAGTGAAATGTAGTTTTTTCTTCGTCATATACGTTTGGTTCGTTTTAGGCTAAGAATGCCACTTACTATTTGGAATAAGGATGCTTGGTTCTCAGGTGTGCTTTATTCATGCTGGATGGATAAAAAATGTGTTTACGATTGAACTGCGGTGGCTGGGTATGACCAAGGCAGGTTAATGATAGCTGTCATCCATTCCATACATTAACTTTTGCGGTGAATATTTTAAAAAACATAATATCTTTTATCAGTTTCTGAACGTTTACACATGCTCTCCCAGAGGAAGAGTGTACCTCTGTGAATTTTGCATTTCCCTGCAGAATGTATGTGTGGGCTATTGTTCCACCATATTTGGTGCTTCTTGTGTCTTAAATTTCCCTACCATTTTAATTTATGCAACATGGGCTGTGACTGCAGCGCCATCACAAATAACATGTTGATGGTGAGAACAAGAACTATTGTGCTGCATTTCACATTTGGAAGTGCATGTGTACGATATTTCTGTGTGGGTCTCTTCATTGAGAAGAAGTGCCTGGGGGCTGTGGCGGTGGTGGATAAGTCCCAACACTCTGATGGTGTGCCTCTGGTGGTCAAATCCTTCAGCGGCAGCAGTGGCACAATTGAGTCAGCTTGCACTTGGAGTGTCGCAAGATCCTGTGTGGAATGGTGCACACCCTGGTGCAGTATTTGTTTAAGGTTACTAAGGTGGGGAAATCTGTTTAAACTATGAGAGATGGGGCAACTGACTAAATATGGGGGCTCAACTGATCGTAAAATTAAGATAAGTGAAATGTTATGTCAGGGAAACACAGCGATTTTTCCATTTACTGTCATTCTATACTTAGGACCCATGACGACTACGCAGGCTGGGCTTATATCCCCGACACTGCAACCGTATTCTGACATTGTAGGGCTGGGAAAATCTGACAACCATGCAGGTTAATAAACCATCCCAAAGTCCACCAGTTTTGATTTTTTAGTTTCACACCAACAGGACAATGCCCCATCTTGGATTTTTGAATTTACGCTATTTTATTCTTAGGACAGCCACCATATTTCCACAGCGGTGTTACAGGAGTCGAGAAAATCTTGGATTTTTTAAATTTTGCACCATATTTCATTTTATACATTCCGAAATTAGTATTTGTTAAAGGAAATGGGATAATTGGCAACATAGCATGGCGTCATATTGGGGAAGAGCTGAAATATGGCAACAATGCAGCCGGGGCTGAAAGTGTCACAACGCCAGTGCTTACAACAATAGAAGCACAACCGTTCCAGTAAACATCGATCTGCTAAAGAGCTGTTTCTGCAACAAATGCGAAGGTGCTACTGTGGACCAACGCAGACTGCAGTTTAAAAAAAATGGCTCTGAGCACTATGGGACTCAACATCTGAGGTCATCAGTCCCCTAGAACTCAGGACTACTTAAACCTAACTAACCTAAGCCCGATGTGGGATTCGAACCTGCGACTGTAGCGGGCACTGGACTCCAGACTGTAGCGCCTAGAACCGCTTGGCCACACCGGCCGGCTGGAGTTTAAAGAATAGTACAAATGTATCTGATGTATTATCACTTCGATGAAGCTCACATACAATCTACCTGATATTTCACCCATGGCAATGTGGTACGTGCATGATGGGGCATGGGCACATTTCGCTGGTGTTGTAAGATGACACTTAACTCTCCAGTACGACCCAAGATGGATTGGTCAAGACAGAGCCTGTATCTTGGTCTCTAAGATCAAGCTACCGGACTTCTCTGTATATGTTCTGTCTAATGTTATCTGAAGGCGGAGTGTACAGCAGTCTTGGTGGTCAGGCTAAAGAGCTGGAGCAGCAAATTGTGCTGTCTTGTTCACATTTACGTGATGATCCGGGATGTGCTTGACAAAGTTCGTATCTCTCTGCAGACGTCAATACAGTATTGCAATAAAATACGAACATGACTCGTGGAACATCTCCCTTAACAGAAACGAGTGTACAGTAAAATGTGACAAGTAGCATTTTGAAGCTGTATTGTATTTCTTGTTAAGGTAGGCCACGTGTGAAATTTGAGATCAATTATAGAGGGTCTTCGTCGAAAAGTTTACATTTCAAATGCGTGTGCAAGATGCTGTTTCATACTGAAGTCTATGGCATCCCTTAATAACACTTTCGTAGTTATGACGCAATATCTCGGAATATTTCACGTGAATGTGAGCAAGAAGTACAAACACGTTTAGATTTGTCTTGACCTACCACTAACGGCTTCTTTTCGAATTTAACTATCTATTGCATACAGAATTTAAATATATACTGCAAACCGTAATTCTCCACGATGTAGAAATTTTTGAAGATTGATCAGAACTCAGCGATATTAGTATAGAGGCAACACAAAACAGGCACGCAAACAGGCAAACATGAAAAGTCCAGGTCCATTCTCGACGGCGAAATGACGCACATAGACTATTATATCAACCAGTTCTGTGGGTAACAGGGAAGACATTGTACAATTGACTAACAATGAGGGCAACTTTTTTTCCCCCTTCCCTTCCTCTCCCCACCTACGCTCCACTGAGACCGTCTCTTTCTTCTGTGGATGCCATATCTGTCGATCAGAGTGCTGTAAAAAGTCGTAATATGGGTCTGTTGTTGACATGGCTTAACCTGACATGGCTTAACCTGTGCTAAAAGATGCAGTTCCTCCATATGGCTCCTGACCCACCAGTGTTCTGCTGGAATATACGAATCATTTTACCAGTAGTGGATGCTGACTACACACAGCTAGACGGCATACAGCAGTTTCTTGAGTTTCCCATTCTTTTCTCTATACTTTGCTTTGGAGGGGACTGTTCTGTAGCAGTGGATTTGTTCTTTCTGCCTGCTCGGATGCGGGAAGTAGCATACGACAGCATCAGTGAGTTGTGTTCACTGCTTGTATGGAGGTGACTACAGGTTTCTCTGCAGCTGCAGTCTTTCACACATGACTTTTTTCTGAAATTTCCAGAACTCCCACAATTGTTTACATCTTTGACTAACCACGAACCGTTTGCCACTGCATATATGCGACGACAAGCTCCTTCTTCAGGTTTTAGTAGATACCTTCTAAGTTCTTTGCACGTTCTGCCATTGTGTTGTGGCACTTCTGCATCCAGGAGGAAGAGACCGCGCAGAATTGTACTACACAGGACACCAGGTTGAGGGTTGTTCAGTGAAACTAAATGTTCTGACGTGTAAGGGTGACTGCCTGATTGCGGCTCAAACGCAGACAGCGCGTCGCTGTGGGGATATTTCACCCAGCGTCTCGATCTTTCAATCCTTGAGACCCAATTGAAAGCTTAAAGTGGTCACTTGTGCTGTCCCTTAGCTTTCAGAATACACATAGGCTTTTCTGTAACGCTGCGAAACTAGAATCCGAGTGGCTCCTCGTCGGACTGCGTGCCTGTGGAGTACCATCTTTCCGTGCGATTGGATTCGTGAACTCCTGTCAGAACAGCCACTGTTCGTAGTAGTTGGCATGATGTCATCTAATGAAACCCAAGGAAGTGTTACAGGTCCTGTGCTGTTACCTACCCTATGCCATTGATTTAGGAGATAACGTGAGCGACCTTCATACATTGCTTGCAGATTATGCTGTCGTTTACCATACAGTGAAGTCACCAGAAGATCAAAACGAAATGATCTCGACACGCTGTCCGTATGGCGTGGAAAGTGGCAGTTGACGTTGATAAAAAATGTCACCTCCTCCACCTGAGTACTAAAGAAATTCCGTTAAATTTCGGTTATACAACAAATCACACAAGCTTAAAATTTAGCAGTTCAGTTAAATACCTAGGGATTGTAATAACAAATAACTTAAACTGAAAACATGGCATAGGAAGTGCTGTGTGGAAGAGTATCAAATACTACGTTCTACTAGCACAAAACATTTAGAAGGTGCAACAAATCTACTAAAGAGACAGGCTACGCTACATTCTACCGCCCTCTTCAGTACCACTGCGCGATGTGGGGTCCGGAAGAGATAGAACTGACGGCTGACACCGAAAAAGATCAAGTAGCTCGTTCTGTAATACCGCGAAGCAGGGAACACAGTGTCACAGATGTCGCAAGCGAGTTGGGGTTGCAATCATTAAAAAAAAAGTCATTTTTCGTTGCGGTGGGATCTTTTCGAGACATTACAATCTCCAACTTTCTCCCGCGAATGGCCCGCATCTCGTGGTCGTGCGGTAGCGTTCTCGCTTCCCACGCCCGGGTTCCCGGGTTCGATTCCCGGCGGGGTCAGGGATTTTCTCTGCCTCGTGATGGCTGGGTGTTGTGTGATGTCCTTAGGTTAGTTAGGTTTAAGTAGTTCTAAGTTCTAGGGGACTGATGACCATAGCTGTTAAGTCCCATAGTGCTCAGAGCCATTTGAACCATCTCCCGCGAATGCCAAAATATTTTTTTGTCTCTCACCTACATAGGTAGAAATGATCTACGTGATAAAAGAAGAAATATCAAAGTATGCCCGGCAATGTTTAGATGTCCATTTTTACTGCGTGCTATTTGACTGGAGCTTTAGAAAAATAGTCTGAAATTGCATTGCCGTGACAGCAATAATCTCCTAGATATCTTCATCAGATTCCCGCTAGAGCATCCTGCGGCTTTCCTAGCAGGATGGCCACAACTGAGGCGGATCTGCACTACACGACTGACGTAGCTTACAGCGCCAAAGCCCCCGTCCCCACACTCCCTCCCTCCCTCGCACAAACACACACACACACAACAATCTTATGAGGTCGTGTAGGTGACCACACTTCAAACAAGTTCAGCCAGACTGTGAACAAATTCCTGAACGCATCTATCAAAAAACAGATTCGACATGCCACCACTCCTGACCACTGCCCCTGAACAACGTCGAAATCCAGACACAAATGTACCATTCCACCAAGGTCTATGGTACACAATCTGACAACAGAACTTTCCGTGACAGCCAATGAACTTCAGCAGGAAGAAAAACAAGGAAAGTTGTGCAAGAAAAACATACTCCCATGTCCACCTACTGGTACTGGATCAAAACTGAAAGAAGTGGGAATACAGGCTAGTAGATAATAACGGTAACCCCTAGAAGTGCAAAAACAAAAGACCGAACTATATACCACAGGATGTTAAACTCTAATTTTGCTTTTCCTTCTTTATTTCTCCCACTAGCAAGTCTTTTTTGACGCGTGGTATTTCTGTACCTTTCATCTTGGATTTGTATGCTCTCATTGTTACTTCTTCAATTAAAAGTAAACTCTTCCACCTACAGCAGTATAAGCGCTCCTTTCCATAACTAACATTGAACTCTGATGTCCCAACAGGTCCCGGCTTCAACCGCCTGCTGAACGAAAACTGGATTGAGTTTTGGGGAGCCCTGCGTCCCACCTTCGAGGAGTCCTTCGGGCTCATCTTCAAGTCCTTAGCGGCCAATGTGTTTGGGAAGGTACCATTGGACGAGGTGTTCCTTCCAAAATAGAGGCAGCCCCTCCCAACGCACGCCGCCGGCTCGCGCTACATCACTCTCCTGCCAAGCTGTTCCTGTGCACAGCAGTACGGACATGGGCAGCGTGCAATCCCGCTACTCTCTCTACAATCCGTCACACATTGTCAGCAAATTTTGCTCACAAATGAGGCTCATCATCCACAATATTCTCATTAGCAGGGTAACAACTGTCAATATTTTACAGACAGGCTCTTCGTTTTTGACATTTGCACTTACCAAACTGAACGATGTGACAAGAAATTTTAAGTACGTGCATGGTTAACTAAAATTAGATTGTCGCCTTGCTAACTCTTTCTCTCATCTCACCAGTTACACAGTACCGACTGATTGTGGCAGATGCATCTGACGTCGTACCTGGTTCATATGTATTGCTAGTGAGCGCATAATATCTCACAAAGTGTATGTTATTATGTATAAATGTCGTTTATGTGGGCAGCTGCTATCTACATCTGCTCACCAAACTTGGTGCTCCTTTTGTGTTAGTGACAAATTAGCCCAATATTTACTGGTGCACTGAATACTGAATGTTTTTACCAGTAAAAGTTTATTTTGCAATAGGTTAAATACACATAGAATGGGTAGAACAACAGAACTAAAATACCAAGCTGATGTACTGTAGCCCCACACAACTTTCGAAGGTTTTTGCAGATAACAGGAAGTCCACTGGAAGCCAATATATGACCATTGATCCATAACTACTTCTCACCATTCTAAGGAATGTTAGAACCTTAATTCCCAGGTTTAAATATTGATGAATGTGCAGTCTAACTCATTCATTAGTGTACACATTATCGTATTAAACATTTTGTAAAATCTACCAGCTTGAACAGCCGCAACAAATCATGTACCATAATAAATAATACATCAAAGGAAAATTTGTTTCCATTTTTCTACTATTAACATATGTTTTTTGTCACTCCATTTTATAAAGAAAAACTTCGAATTTACAGGTTGCAAATGATCATAATGGAACTGTATATATAAACAAATTTGAATTGGTTTGTAACTACTTGCAGTCTTTCGACATAATGAAGAAGATACTTCACTCAATTACGAGTTCTGTCAATATGTCTTAATACACCCAAGTCCTGAAGAACGATATATTCTTCAGGACTTTTGTAGATTAAGTTCAGCCTTGTTCTTGCTACCGAGACAAACAGAAATCTTTAGCACAATTTCCTTCAAACTGCCCTACATATGGGATTTATCTTACTTTCTCTTTGTTAGCAACCCAAACTTATCAGGTTTAGATTAATTATTTTATCATAAAATTTTAAAAAAATTAAATAAGTGTTTTATTTTCTCTCTGATCCCGCAATCAAGAAAGAAAATAAAAATGTAGCATTGTTTTCAGTAATCACAAGAAGGAGAAGAAGAAAAACGTACAATTGATAGAAAATTTGTTACACACCATTAGATCTCTGTTTTATAATCTTCCATATATTTCTACTATAATTGAAAAAATACTTTCAGGTTGGTACAGAGGACTAAAAGTTATTAAAATTATTAAAATGATTTGTTATTTTCATACAAGATTGGTTAAAAGAAGCATCAGTACTCAAACGTAATTCTACATTTTTCGTCGCCTTACATAAATGAATTAAGAATTTGACAGATAGTTGCTGAACGACAATACCAACACCGGTTGCGCAGTAAATTTTTAAAAATGTCATATCTATTGCACTAGGCATTGCGAATGTAAATTTCACTACAGGTAAAATCTAAAACAGAATTGCTCTCAAAATTAATTGTATCTTCACAAAGAAATAATATGCTAAAATTACTGAGGTTTACTAGCGAAACAAACCTTATGACAGTTACAAATTGTATTTCACACTACACCCCACATAAATGGAGATTTTGTTAAGGGTACTGGATAGTTTTGACACACGAAAAGGCTACACAACGTAACAGTTAATTAATATGGGCTATCGTAATTGTAAGACTGCAAAGAACATCTATATCTGTATTTTGTATTTAGCTCATAGAACTAAACGTGGGTAGTGTCTCGGTGGTAGCTGGGACGAAGGTTTGCTCGTGTGTGTCAGTGGATACTGTGACAGACGAGCCATTGATGTCAACATCGAACGTTTTGTTGTGGCTTGTCAATACCAGCACTGGACCATCATAAGATGGTTGGAATGGTTTTCGAACAGCATTATTCTGGACTAAAACGTGCTTGCACAACTTTAAGTCGCGAAAAACGAATGCTAGCTGGGTAAGACGTTCTTTGGAATTCACAGTCCAATGCTCTGTGGCATGGCATCTGACGAAGGCCTTTAATTACCAATGAAGCCGTTCGAAAACACCTTTAGCGGCTGGATGATAGATGCGGATCCGAACACATTTCACATCGAATAATGCTGAGAATGCTTTAAATAGATATGACTCGAACTGTTTGCCCTGGTCAGCATTGATGCGGAGGCGAACGTCGAAGCGTCCTATCCACTTATGGAAGAAGGTCGTGGCCTGCCATTATGTGTTTCGTAGTTGTGGATCTGCGAACGAAGATGTGGCACAAAATCTAAGGATTCAATAATACTGTTTGACGTGTTGACAAAGAGCTCTCCCGGAAATCGAAGTATCTGACCATTCAGCCATTGTTGCGTTGAGATCTTCTTAGGAGACATAGTGAAAAAATAGGTAGGCTGTCAGTCCGTTACCCTGTGCGATCGCATCTGGGCGAGGCCGTTGCCAATGAAATCGTTCTAAAAGACCGTTAGCGGCTGGGTGGTAAATGCGGGTTCCAATACAGTTCATGTCGAGCAATGGTGAGAACGCTTTAAAGAGACATGACTCTGAAGCTTCCTGGCAGATTGAAACTGTGTGCCGGACCGAGACTCGAACTCGGAACCTTTCCTTTCGCGGGCAAGTGCTCTACCAACTGAGCTACCCAAGCACGACTCACGCCCCGTCCTCACAGCTTTACATCTGCCAGTACCTCGTCTCGTACCTTTCAAACTTTACAGAAGCTCTCCTGCGAACTTGGCAGAACTGGCACTCCTGAAAGAAAGGATATTGCGAAGACATGACTTAGCCACAGCCTGGGGGATGTTTCCACAATATTTTCACTCTGCAGCGGAGTGTGCGCTGATACGAAGCTTCTGTAAAGTTTGGAAGGTAGGAGACGAGGTACTGGCAGAAGTAAAGCTGTGAGGACGGGGCGTGAGTCGTGCTTTGGTAGGTCAGTTGGTAGAGCACTTGTCCGCGAAAGTCAAAGGTCCCGAGTTCGACTCTCGGTCCGGCACACAGTTTTAATCTGCCAGAAAGTTTCATATCAGCGCACACTCCAGAGTGAAAATCTCAATGTAGATATGATTCTGTTTTCCCTGATCAGGAGGAGCGCCAAAACGTGAGATCTACTCACATAAGAATGTTGTGTCATTCGTGGAATGGGTTTCAGGTCGATGAGAGAAATTGCCAATCGCTACAGTCAATATTGGTACCCTTCTCATAATGACAAAGCTGTTAGTCGCTCCATTTCCTGATCCTCTCGCAAATGGAGCGAGAGAAAACCGTCAGTCCATATGTTTCCTTGCCAGTCCTGATTTGGCTTATCTTGTCTTCGCGGTCCTTGCGCCAGATATATGTTGGCGACAGTAAGATCATTCTGGACTCTGTCGCCAATGCTGCTTTATGAGTGGTGTTTCGCAAAAAGAACATCCCCTTCCTTCCAGAAAAAATAGCTTTAGAGTTCATGCAGCATTTGCATAACACCTGCTTGTTAATCGAACCTATTGGTAACAAATACAGCAACATGTGTCTGAACTGATTCGATCTGCTAGGTACGCCAAACACTCGACCAGTACTCAAGAATGGGTCACACAAGTGTTCTGTAGGCGGGCACCGTACAGATCAGCTAAACTTTCCCAGGATTCCTTCGATAAACCGGAGTCGACATTCGCCTCCCTACAACCAAAGCTCACGTGTTTCTTCCATTTCGTGTTGCTTTGCAACGTGACGTTTGGATATTTAAAACACGTGACTGCGTTAAGGAACACACCACTAATAATTTGAACATTATAGGACAGTTTTTCTCCTCATCGTCATTAAGTTACATGTCCCCTCATTTAGCGTAAGTTACCATTCATAAAACAAAACATAAATTCTACGCAAATCATCTTGTATTCTCCTGCAATGATTTAACCTTAGTTACTGTGCTGGGATTTCACAAGCCCTAGTTGATGTATTTCTCGACGTTGTCATGCGATGGTGCATCATTTGTACTTGAACGCTTCGGAAGCGTACTTTCAGAAGATCAGTCAAGCTTGAGCATTAATCTTGGTATGTGGAGAAAACAGACGCCTTTTCCGTCACCGAGTGTTATCAAACAATAGTGGAATCTCTCTGGTTCCACAAATATGGTAAGTTGAAACAGTAAAATAAACTGTATTGTATGTAGTTTATTGCTTGATTAATTGAAACTCTGTATGTACTTTTTTTACCGCTAACATTTCAGAAAAGTCGTGTGCCACGAAATTTCCCTGGCATACGAAATTTACATCGAAATCTTCAACTGCAACTGAAGCGAAAATGTAGGACAAATTCGAATGAAACTGCCCCCTCCCCCCCCCCCCCCCCCCCGCCCAAAAAAAAAAAGGTTCACCACAGTGCGGGTGCATAATATCGGCTAGATACAAAGATACGAAAACAAAACTTCGGTGTCATAAATGTGGTGAATTTTTGTGCTTACCTGTTCCAACGAGTGAATGAGGTTTCAAATATGACGAAGACACTGATTGAACATCATTTGCTCCAAATATTACGTGCAAACAAACTATTCATTACAGATAAAATAAGGTCACTGTAAGTGTAATATTATTACTCCCATTCCTGACAATGTGAACCTTATGATTGAAAACTAGAAGAATTTTCAGAAAATTATGTTGTTGTGGAAAAATTAAAACTTTTGTAATTGATGTACGCTGTCACGGTAACTTCTCACCAATTTTTAGAACAGAACATGCCCTTTTTTAATTCCAAATAAATTTAATATGGGACTACACAAACCCTGCCACACCAATAACGTGAAATAGGTTGACCACAAGAAGTGAAAGTAAAAGACGGCACTTTCCCGTACAGTACAGCGCAGAAGCAAACAGCTGCAGACCGTTGCTCACACGATGCGTCAGACCGTGTGTGTTTATACAGAACAACAGCGGTCCTGCACACTCCCTTGGGACACTCCGACTAACACTTGCTGTCCAGGCCAAAATAGTGTATTCAACTACTGAAGAAGTCTTCGAGCCACTCCACACAGCTGACAACCTGTTCCGTTTGTGCGGAACTTCGTAAACATTGTGCAGTGTGGTACTGTACCAAATAGTTTCCGGAAGTCTAAGAATACGGAAACTCCTTGTTGACCTTCATCCATGGTTCACAGGATACTGTGGGAGAGAAGAACAACCTAAATTTCACATCAGTGATGCTTTCTAAATCCGTGTTGATCTGTAAATATAAGCTTTTCTATTCAAAGAAATTTCTTATACAGTGTGAGTCAAAAATCAAGAAAAGATTATAGCAGACAATAATTTTTTTATTTAATCCTCTGTCTTTACCTCTGTTTCAAATTCTTTCATATTCTTTCGAATAATTACGACAGACAGTCAATACATAAGGAACGTATGAATAATATGAGAGGCTGTGTTGTAGTGCAATCTGTTAACGGTCAGATGCTGCTTCCCTATAATCTGTGGAATGTTTTATTACATAAGAGTACAGAATCTCCGATCACTGGTCTTGAAGCTCGTGAAATATGAACGGAAACTAATGACAAATAAGGAATTTATTCTCAGTTAAAGCTCGTTTCTAACCTTTGGCCCACCCTGGATTATTACATTGTCGTCAGAACCAGGAGAAGCGAGATAATATTGTACTTCAGACGATGTTAACGTTATATGTGTTGACGAAACGAACTGTACGTTTCCGAACGCTAGACTTCTATACGGATAAGTAGAGGTCTCTGCGGAGAACGGTCTGCACCGATGCAGATATCTTCTAATATTCGCAGTAATAATTACTTTGTGGTTAAAAGTTAAAGAATAATGTCAGTATTACGAGTTTCGTTCTTTCGCGTAAGTTTGATATCCAATTATAACTATTTTTGCTTTCAATGACTATTATTGTCTTATTGGAGACGAAGTGTTACTACATTAGATTGAATATGCAATGTCTTGGATGGCGTAGATACGCGTTGTTGCCATCTGCAACAAATAGGGATAGCGATTTGTCTTTCTTCCTAGTTTTCTTTTCCGCAACTTTCACACGTACATCATGTTTCCGTTCTACCGGAAGCTGCCTTAAGCCTGTGCCATTACTGTGTCGTATGCAGCAGCAGTAACCTGAACGCTTTTTAGGATATTCTATCCATTAGCTTCGCTTCATTCTGTGACTACTGTTTGTGTATTACATACGACACCAATAACGCTAGCCCTGAAATCAGTGAATCCATCAGCGATCCTCTAAATATATTTGCAAGTGCTTAATAGAACGATTATAAACAATATGCAAAATGTGACGAAAATTTGTAACACCATTTCATTTCACTTCCCAATGTTGCGGAAATATTCTGCAGAAAATTTCACAAAATTCTTTCGAATAATTACGACAGACAGTCGATACATAAGGAACGTATGAATAATATGAGAGGCTGTGTTGTAGTGCAATCTGTTAACGGTCAGATGCTGCTTCCCTATAATCTGTGGAATGTTTTATTACTGCATTAGACTTCAGTAAACTAAAATTGAGGCTCGGTGTAATCCTACCGTCAGAATTTTGGCGTGCCAAAAAAGGTTAAAGTGGTGTACAGTATTTTAATATCTACGGGTGTGCACATGGATGCAACTTGTTGGTGTTGTGGTGTTCAGTTCGAAGACTGGCTTAATTCAGCTACCTATGCTACTCTATCCTCCGTAAGCCTCTTCATCTCCGAATAACTACTGCAACATGCACCATTCTCAGTATGCTTACTGTACTCATCCCTTGGTATCCCTTTACAATTTTTATCCTCCACACTTGCCACCAATACTAAATTGGTGACCTCTTGACTTCTAAGAATGCGTCCTACCGACCGATTCCTTCTTGTAGTAACGTTGTGCCACAATTTTTTTTTCTCCCTAGTTCTGTTCAGTACCTTCTCATTAGTTATGTGATCCACACATCTAAACTTCAGCATTCTTGTGTAGCACCATACATCGAAAGTTTCTGTTCTCTTCTTGCCTAAACTATTTACCGTCCATGTTTCACTCCCGACATGCCTACACACCAAACAAAAACAGCATTTTCAGAAATGACTTCCTAATACTGAAATCTATATTTTGTGTTAGCAAATTTTTCTTCTTCAGAAACGCTTTTCTTGACATTGCCACTCTACATTTTAAATCCTCTCTACTTAGGTCATCATCAGTTAATATCTGCGATGTGCATATGGATGCTACTTGTTGTTGTGGTCTTCAGTCCGAAGACTGGCTTAATTCAGCTTTATGTGCTGCATGATCCTACTGATCTACTACTTATAGTGTCTTGTTTCCTTATCTAATGCCCTCAGCATCACATTATTTTATTCGACTAAATTCCATTATCCTTATTTGATTTTGTTGATTTTCACCATATATCCTTCTTTCAAGACACCATCTATTCCGTTCAACTGCTCTTCGAAGACATTTTCTATCTCTGACAGAACTGCAATGTCATCAGTAAACATCAAAGTTTTTGTTCTTTCTCGCTGAACTTTAATTCCTTCTCCGAATTTTTCTTTTGTTTTCTTTACTGCTTGCTCATTGTACAGATTGAGTAACGTAGGGGATAGGCTACAACTTTGTCTCACTCCATTCTCAACCACTGCTTTCCTTTCACGCCCCTCGACTATTATAACTGCCATTTGGTTTCTGTACAAGTTATAAATAGCCTTTCGCTCCCTGTATTTTACCCCTTTCGAATTTCACAGAGAAGTATTCCAGTCAACACTGTCAAAAGCTTTACGTACGTCTAAAAATGCGATATCCGTGGGTTTGCCTTTCCTTAACCTGTCTTCTAAGATAAGTAGTAGGATCAGTATTGCCTCGCATGTTCCTACATTTCGCTCGAATCCAAACTGATCTTCCCCGAGGTCAGCTTCTACAACTTTTTTCCCGTTCCTCTGCAAAACATTCGTGTCAGTATTTTGCAACTATGACTTTTTAAACTGATAATTCGGTAATATTCACACAGGCCGGCACATGATTTCTAAGTCTGCGGGTATTTCACCAGTCTCATACATCTTTCAGGCCAGATGAAAGACATTTGTCATGGGTGGTTCTCCAAAGACGGTCAGTAGCTCTGACGGAGGTCGTCTGCTTCCAGGGCTGTGTTTCGACTTTGGTCTTTCAGTGCCCTGTCAAATTTTTCACGCAGTATCATATCTCCCATCACATCTTCATTTACATCCTCTTCTATTTCTTTAATACTGCCATCAACTTCGTCTCCCTTGCACAAACCCTCTATATACTCCTTCCGTCTTTCAGCCTTCCCTTCTTTGTTCAGTACAGGGTTTATACCTGAGCTCTTGATAGTCATTGAGCTGCTTCTGTTTTCTCCAAAGTTCTCTTTTATTTTCCTGGAGGCCGTATCTATCTTTCCCTTAGTGGAATATGCTTCTAAATCCCAGATGTACAATTTACATTCTTAATTCGCGCAGTCTTCTAACTACGGATGAAAATCACAATGGGAAACCTGCGATCGATAAAAGAGTGTGATAACTTTATATATTCAACCCACGTTTCCAATAAGTATTTGACGATATGGAACATATAAATACTAATGATCTTTCTTTTTTCTTTTTCTGGAGCCACAGTCAATACAATCTCGTAAGTACTTGTATGTTTTGAACGTCTAATTTACATCACAGCTTCACTACAGGTGTTTAGATGTCTAATTTATATAAAAATGTTATGTTAACAGAATCTTTCGTCGGTTCTTGGTAGAACAACATTATAATAAATGAAATGCAAACTGGTGCTTTTCATAATGTTACTTACAGAATGTACACCTTCTGTTGGGTTGCACGCGGTGGCAAAACAGTAAACAGTAAAGACAAACAGCTCGGATATTAGCTTTATTGAAGATACGTACAGTGCAGGAGCCTGTTACACTTGGCGCCGCCCGCCGGCTCCTCTTACCGCGGGCAGACGTCGTCGAGTGGGACTTTCTGGAAGACCTTGAGGGCGAATTCCAAGAAGAGCAGTCCGAACCTCTCCTGGAAGGTCGGCTTCAGCACCGTCCAAAATTCTCTCCAATTGTCGTTCACCAGCTGGCTGAAGTTGGAGCCTAGTCAAAGAAAAGGCGTCGTTGCTTATTATCGGAAAGATCTGCCTGTTGGTAAACTGAGGTGAGTGCTCACTCCCTCTGCCTCACTACATCACAAGAAGCACCTACAGGATGTTCCCCAATGCTGTACCGCCCATTCCATAACGCGTGTTTTAAATTAGTGGCAGTGCAGCGTTCAGATACTCCTAGGAGTGCATATTTTCCAATAAACTTGTTGGCAATACACGGAAACAGAAATTAGTAGCTATACTAACTGAAGATAAGCATATGAAGGAATTCTACATAAATCACCGCACGCTGCAGTGTACTGCTGGACGGGACACCTGTACGACAGGTAAGGCGTTCTTCCGAGAAATGCCGCTTCCACCACCACAAGCACTGCTGTGTCTTCAGTTTGTACTCAGACTGCTACTTGGTGTAAGTCCCATGAAAGCTAAGCAATATTAGTACTAATGTTCAGTTTGAAATATAACTGCAGTTCATAAAAGGTAAACATTACGTTTATCTGGTGGCTCCCCATTACCGGGGCCTCTCTAAACGAAGTCACAAATAGTAATAAACTTGTTGGCAAGGCAATAACCTGCCACGATGTCTGCCGTAGCTTGGATTACTCGTAGACTATCCTTTTATCTCGTCCTTTCTGACGTTGCACAGCTCTAACTATGTAGCTATATTCACTTGTCTGAAATACATACAAGACGTCATATAGTTAAAATATTTTCTTCCACCGTTTTGCAATAGATGGCAGCATCGGCAATTGGTGGTGCAGAAGATACGTAGTAATTTCCATACAATAAGCTTAGGTATTTGTAAATGTAAATCCATCAGAATATTAATCGACTTGTGATTGCATCGTAAAGTTATTCTCGATTGAATGTGTCAACTTACGAGCCCAATTCTCATCTTTTGTGCAGTTTTAATTTTCTGCTTTAACATGAAGAAATCTACGGCTGAGGCTCATAAAATTCTGTGAAAGACCTATGGTGAGGAACTTATTATCGTATTTTACAGACTATAAGACGCATTTTTTCCTTCGAAAAATTGACTCCAGAATTCACATATATCTTATACTCGAAATTAATATAAAAATGTCCAGTGTTTGATTTAAAATTCCCACCAGTCTTAAAAATGGACATACAGGGTGTTTCACTAAATGTGTTTGCCTCTGTAAGTTACGAAGTAATAGGCGACAGTAATATTTATTGTGGTAGGTCACCATAAGAAACGTTACACTGTCTGCGGAGCTAAGAACATAGTTTATTGTGTTATTATCCAAAGAGTTACAGCAAAAAGATACAATTTTTAAAATGGCACAATAGTTGTTTCTATCACGCACTGGTCTCATTAACACTAGCTGTATCTACATCAAATTAAATTACATTCATATCACTTTTAGTTTGGGAGCTACAACCCTTCAAAGTTTCATGGGCAGATAACACACGCTGTGCATAATACATGGCTGTGTTGTGGGTGATGGATGTTCTGGCGGTGGGAAGTTGATGTAAATGAGATGTTCAAATGTGTGTCCATGTTTCTGAATGCACAATGCAATGCGGACGAGATGTAACATCGCCGGTGTCACGGAGCAACATGCGTCCCCGATGCTCCGTTTTAGATCATCTGGGAATGTGATCTCAGTGACGTAAACACGATCCTTTAGATATCCCCACAAAATCGGGCGACCTTGCGGGCCATGAATGAGGACCATGGCGCCCCGACCACCTTCCTGTTGTTTAGTTCTTCCGCAACAGAACGCGCAGAATGGGCTGGGTGACCATCGTGCTGCATCCACGTATGGACTCATGTTCCAAACTGTCGACTGTAAACGCGCGATGTAACTCACCTGTCAGTGTACCTGGGAAGTAGTGTGGACCGATGATTTCATCCCCAAGGATTCCACACCATGCATTAATAAACCACCGACGTTGACGGTCGACAAGTCGTACCCACCGAGGATTGTCTGCGGCCCAGTAGTGCACGTTATTGGCGATTCACTGCACCATAATTTGTGAAGACTCATCAGAGAACGTAACACCTTGTAAAGACTCCACGTGAAATTACGGATGGCCCATTCACAAAATGTAACTCTCGCACGGAAGTCGTTCCCATGCAGCTCCTGCATCAGTGACAGGCGGTACGGATGAAACCTGTGGCCGTGTACTATCCGCCACACAGATGTGAGACTGACATCAGAGACTGCAGCAACGGCTCGTAAGCTGACATGAGGATCGTGGTGTACTGCAGCTAAAACAAACACCTCCGTCTCCTCACTTCTTGCAGTTTTCGTCTGTTACTGCGGCGCATTACCAAGCTGCCTGTTTCCCGGAGTCGTTGTTTGGCACGTAAGAACGTAATGGCTGCCGGAGCTCTTCGCCTAGGATATCTCAAAGCGTACGACATGGCTGCTTCAGTGGCATCGTGTCGGCACTCGCCGAGCATCAGCAGTAAGTCAACGTACTCGTTGTTCGTGTATGCCATCTTCATCCGATGTCGGTAACTGTGGTATATTGAGCCCCGTTTGTTTGTGTGGCTCCAACTGTCGGGTATACGGCCGTGAGCGGCGACAGACGGCAGTCTAACAGCGCATCGAGGAAGCTTCTCGCTCCGTGACACCGGCGGCGTTACAACTCGGCCGCACCACATTTAGAAGGCGCATCGCGTTATGCGCAGCGTGTGTGGTGTCTGTCCGTGAAACTTTGAAGGTTTGTAGTTCCCAAACTAAATAGGAGTCCAATTTAAATTGATGTATTCATAGCTGATGTCACTGATTCCAGTGCATGATATAAACAACAATTGTTCCATTTTAAAAATCGTATCTTTTTGCTGTAACTCTTTGGATAATAACACAATAAATTATGTTCATAGCTCCGCAGTGTAACGTCTCTTATGGTGACCTACCGCAATAAATATTACCGTCGCCTATTACTTCGTAACTTACAGAGGCAAACACATTTAGTAAAACACCCTGTACATTCGATGCCGCGAGAAACCTTTCTCTGTCTGGCAACATTTGATTCAACTGGCAGCAGCAGTGCACAGATGCTTTGAACATGAGATGCGAGGATTCACAAGTTCGCTAAGACTGTGGCTCTCCCGCCCAGTCATCACAAACCCAGAACACTATATGAACTATGACGAATCGTTACAGTCTACAATACCAGTGAACTTGAACTGAACGTGATTTTTGTAATCGGTTATTGTTAGTGGCTACTTTCGAAATGGAAAAAAATAAAAGGTATTCATATGATGCGGGCTATAAATTGAAAGTAACAGCACATGCAGAAGAACATGGAAACAGCAGCTGAGCGGCATTTAGGCCCTCCTCCAACAGAAAAAATCATTCGTGATTGGCGGACTAGTAAAGAAGAACTAAAAAAATGAAGAAGACTAAATTTGCAAATAGAAGACTGAATGCAAAATGGCTAAAACTAGAAGATGAATTGGATTCAAGGACACAGTCAAAATGGCATTGGAATTAATACAAAAATGATTCAAATACACGCTCGTAAGCCAGCGCTACAGTGGAACTTAACAGGCTTTAACGGTGGAGTTGGTAGGTGTTACAGTTTTGTGGAGCGTCATGGACTTAGCACTTCCTTCACCGCTCTTGCACATGCTGCAACGACAGCAACATATGTTTCGAGATTTTGTGGAACTTTTAAGGTTTTCATTCGAATCATCCTCATAATTTTATTTCGTTTCTTCCATAAAATTTATAACAAATGCCGCATTGACTTGCTTACTTTCCAAATTTGATTTATAGAATGCCGAATTATAAGCGCTTGTCCATTACAATGGAAGACGTAGTGAAATTCCTTCTTCAAGTCTAGGAACATGACATCAACCTGAGTGCTATAGCACTGTGGATCTGATACAGGAACAGAGCAAGCTGAGTTTCACAAGTTCTCTGTTTGCGGACATCATGTTGAAGGTAATAAGCTCTATAATTCCACAACAGATGGACCGCAGTGGTGTAGGCCTATAATAATGTGCCTCTGTCCTACGACCATTCTTGAAAATGTGCGTGACCTGCTCTTTTCTCTAATCCCTTGCTTATGTATAATATCGCCGGAGCAAGAAGCCTGTTTGTAGAATTTCCTTGTATTTTCTCGATGCCGTTCTTTTGACCATGGTGCATCATCCAGTAGGTACACTTCTCGCGATGGATAGTCTCGAGGAAGAACCCTGTTATGGATGGTATGCAGTGGTCTGATACGGGTGTCGGCATTATTTCCCCAAGCAAGTACTGGATAATGCATTCAAGGCTTTCTGTATAGCATCAGCAGCATGGACAAGCAGCGTAGAGTGGAGTGTCGAGCACTGGATATCGATCACCGAAGCCTCCAAAAACCCTGCCACATATTCTTCTTTGTGTTGGCCACACTTAAGATATCTGTCCAGAGAGACGCCGAGGCATGAGGCAAATGATGGCTGTTTTACGGCTGTTACCTACACCAAGATCGGCGACAGAGCTACTGGTACCACCCTCTTTGTAATAACGATAGGCTGTATCTTCTTTGGATTGAAAGTTAGTCGCCCAGTCGACGAATTGATTTATCACCATCTGAAATCTTTATTGGAGTATCTGTGCATTACGGCTTTTGGTGCGCAAGGCTGTTGGGTTAGGTAAATTTGCAACGTCCGCAGAGAGACATTCCTGAAATAGTTGCATTTGGTGTTGTTTGTGTTAGTGCTCCTTCTTGCAAAGAAGATGGCTTCGGCATCGATAAGAAATATTACCGATTAATGGAAGGCGTTCGTTACTTCCGCTGTGATGATGTGCAGAAGCCCTTTCTTTGACCAGGCTCATATCGAGCACTTGCGGTTATCTTCGAGATGCGCAGAAAGTTGGCTCTTGGAGGCCAATAATAGTTGACTGATGTTGCTCTAAGACATATGGTAATTCTCTGCCCCGCAGCAGTTTTGCTTTGAGTCTTCTCCGATAAAAATAATACATGGAAGGGATAACAACACTGCAGAATCATTGATCTCGCGTATGTCATGTGGTGACTTGAACCTCACTACAAAGGTTTTTGATCTCGGTTGGTTTCGACGGCGATAGCAGTTGCCTTAACAATCATTAGGACTCGTAAGGTTAGCTAATGATATCGTAAGGTGCGGTGTGTGTAACAATCAATACAAGCCACAGGGTGATCTGTTCCCCATCACCAACTGTTGCTGACTTTCAGACTGACCCCTGGGGCAAAGTGTGTTTTCCCCAAAAAGCACAGGTAGATGTAAAACTAAAGGAATAACAACCCTCGGTCGCAAAAATGAAGTCTTTTGACCTATGTTTCGGCAACTATCAAGCGATAAAGCCTTAGTCACAAAATTTTAAAACAGAGGAACAGTCGACAGTAATCCTGCTGTGTGTGCATGCCTTTTATGATCCACACCCGTACCCTGAGATGTGATTCGAGGTCCAGGTTGTAGTTGACTGGGTTTTGGGTAATGGATCTGGGGTCCTTTCTGTGCAGTAGTTGCGATGAGCTGCAGCTGTCAGAAGGGGAGGTGTCAACTCGGCAGTTCGAGACCCGTTATCAGTATGACACAGCACCCCTTCTAGTCCCGATGCACATCTTGATCCAGTTCGGAAGACTATCATAAAACCATTACTTCCTCTTCTGAGGCAAGCTGGCTTGCAACTGTTCTAGCTGGCTCTGGAATGCTGAGACCAGAACGGTTTTGACGTCTGAGCTGATACAACACATATTCTATCGGTGACATATTTTGGTATCTCGCTGGTTATGGGAGGACCTCAGCATCAGACAGGCTCTTCATAGAGACACATGCCATGTATGTACTAGACTTGTACTGGAAAACAGCACCGCGATACAGTCTTATGAAAGATAGCAGCATGAGGACCGAGGAGTTCTGTGACGTATCGTTGCGCCGTCAGAGTTCTCTGAATTCCTGCCGCCCCTAACTTGAAGTATCAAGGCATGCTCAATGGTTCGCCACACCAGCACCAGGAACTACACTGCTGTGGCTCTCCAAAACACTGGATAATGGCTCACTGCTCGTCGTCGACACTCCTCTGTATTACGTCTCCATGCTCGTCGTCAAATATGTGGCGTCTAGGAAACCTGTGTACTCGGTTCGTAGACAAACATATGAAACAAATCGTATTAGCGGGTTTTATTGCAATAATATTAGAAACAACACTTCACTTTTGCAATTGCACATATGTTTCGCAAGCAAAATGTGACAAATGAAATAAGTAATCACAAGTTTGTGCTACGTAGACAGCACAAGTGTAGTATCTAGGGTTGATGCTTCTATACAAGTGCCTATCTTGAAGCAGCTTTTCAACTGGGGCGTCGCCAGTCGGTCGCGGCGCATGTCTTCTTCACGTAGGGGCCGCTGCTGTCGCGTTGTCGTCTTGGACAGGGGTCGGTGAGTGTGCGATTGGTTGACGTCTTCTCACAGCCATCTCTTCTCTATCGTTCCCGACTTGCGTGCCGGCGCTTGACTTTACGCCGTAACACTCTGGGGCTGTGCAGAACTGTGATTCATCACTGAACAGAGTGCAGTCCACGCTAACTGGTGATCGCAGAACTCCAAACGCAGGCGTTGTAGTGGTAACAGCAGCCCACACGTGGGACAGTAATTCCCTAGTGTAGCTACTGCTTGTCTCACACCAACGACGCGGGATGGTACAAAATGTGGCACCACTGGTCCGAGACTAGCAGTAGCCACACTACGGACTTACTGTCCCATGCTTGAGCTGCTGATAGCACTACAACACAAACGCCTCCTCTTATCATCAGGCAAAAGACTGTAATACACACAGTTCTTAATACTGAGAATCCTGGCTTACACGTATATTCCATTTTATTGCCTGGAAAATGAAGATTACGTTAATAGTGGCCTATATGATTTTCTCAGATAGAAATGCTATAATATTAAGAAATAGAACGAGAGCCTGCTATTAATCGGAAGTGCCACATGAGTCTTGTACAGAATTATTTTATAATCAGTATTCACACTGAAACAGTAGATGCAGCAGTTCTATGACACATCATGATACAACGCTACCAGTCACAATGATAGTTAAACTGCTCTGATTCAGTCTTGCACCTAAATACAAACAAAAATGTTATCGGTATTCTTTACTTTTATTACTTTTCGCCACTTGACACGTGGAACGATAACTTCTAATTACACGGTAAATGCGTGACTCACAGCATTTAAGAAGAGTTGAAAGAAAGTGTCAGTTTATCATTATTCTAATTAATCGTGTGCTTCCGAGTGTTCTGCCAGTTATCTTTTTCATTCTCTGCATTCATATTTCGACACCCGACTCAAATATGCGAGTTGAGCTGTTAGTGTCCTTGCTGCCTGGGTGGCTTCCAGGCAACAAGTACACATAACTGCAAAACAGCACCTGGATCGTGTGTCGAAAAATGAATGTGTACGGCTTAAACAATAACTCGGCAGCACACCCGACAACACACTATTAATCAATTGCGCCGAAAAAGCCTGACAGATAACATTATTATAAGCGTCTCAATAGCTTTCAATGGTTCAAATGGCTCTGAGGACTATGGGAGGTCAGTCCCCTAGAACTTAGAACTACTTAAACCTAACTAACCTAGCTAGGGACATCACACACATCCATGCACAAGACAGGATTCGAACCTGCAACCGTAGTAGTCGCGTGTTTCCGCACTGAAGCGCCTAGAACCGCTCGGCCACCGCGGCCGGCCTCAACAGCTTTCCTCAATAGCACCGCAAAGCGTGATTTTCTTACAAGGCAAGCGGTCCTGTTGTCACGTTGAAACGCACAATGAAATTCGAAGGCAGTGTCGTGACCGAAATACAACACTTAGAAGTCAAAAGACGTTTATTACTAAAACCACCGTACAACAACAACACACATCGAATACTCCAGAATACTGGTGTTCACAGACACTTCGAGTACTTCTGAATCTGCAAACGTAAGATATTTCAACAACAATGTGGTGGTCGGCTTTAAAAGTGGCTACCCGCAGCACGTCAGCCAGCGGTGCCAGCCACCACACCGCACTTCGTTCGGCATAACACATCGCACGTTACCTCTGCTGCGCAAACATCGATCCGATGTTCTCAATGGAGCCGACTGCAGCACCACGTCAACGATTATCTGTATGGCGACGTTGGCGGATCCTCGCGTTCTAGTCGTGTTGTTACATCCTTTTCACTAAGATTAGCGTCGAAAGTAACCTCTTCGTCGAAGTTTAGCGATTGTCGAGTGGTTCTTCCGTTTCCTTGAATGTCTCCTCGTTGATGTGCGTGTCTGGACTGTAGCAGGGTTTCATACAGAGGACGACATCTCTCCGCTTTTGTCTCCTAGATGAAGTGTCATAATTCTCGACTCCCTGTGTCACGTCCGACAAGGAATGAATGATATGATAAGACCGAAAGTAGCATTCTAGTAGCTTTTCCGATATCCCTACTTTCCGCATATGCGTTATTATCAAAACCAAGCCTCCTGGACTGTATCTCACTGGTTGGTGCTAGACACTGTAGCGCTTTCGGTCCCTTACCACGGCGTCCAGGGACTGTATGCGAGATAGCTGTCTTGCTTCTTCGGTCGCGAAGATGAAGTATTTCACGTAGGCATCCCGAGTCGTCCAGTTGAAACGGGAACACTATCCATTGTCGTTGCAGCCTCGCGACCATGCAGCGGAAAGAACTCGTTCTGCTGTTTGTGAACATCATGAGGGGCAGCACTGTATCCCAGTCTCTCTGTTCGACATCGAGAGTATATCTTCCAGCGTTATCTGAGGCCATACGTCTGTGTCTGAGGCCATACGTCTGTGGATCAAAGGCCGTGGCATCCTGTGAGCGATACAGCAACGTGAAATCATCTCTGATACCACTGTCCACTGGAAAATTTTTCAGAGATCGGAGATCGTCACACGGGGTTTTACATGTTTCAAAGTAACGTCTTTTACAAGGAACTTTGCAATACTCCACTGCTCTAGTGACACACAGTGGGCGAGATAATCAGTGAATCTATGGATTCGCGTTTGTCGGCTTCAGGACCCTCCGAAGGAGGTTGATTCCAGTTCGGTGGAATGGCGCTGCTGAGGGCGGAATTGGTACCAGATTCCCCAGACGGATCCTTCATGCTAGTCAGCTAGCAGAGAGAAAGGCGGTCTATCACAGTGGTGAATGGTTTGCCAAATAAATACGGCCGGGACTCGTTGATGGTCCACACAGTTGCAAGGCGCTGTTTCTCGGTGTTAGAGCATTTCGTCTTGGAGAGTTATCTGGAAGAGTAAGCTAGCACGTTTTCAGCACCTTGCTGAATTTCTACTAGAATTTCACCTGTACCAAAACGGCTACTGATAAATTCTTTCTCTGTCTCATTATACGATGTTAGAACTGGAGATGATGTTATTGCCTCATTAAGGACGAGGAAAGACCTTTTCTGCACCTCATTCCATAAAAGTCTATTGCCTTTTGCAGCTGTTATTGCAAGGGACGTGTCTTGGTACAGAAGTCCTTTATGAATCGCCGGTAGTACGACCACATTTTGAGACTTGTCATACCATGAATATTCTGGGGAGCTGAAGATCTGTGATTGCACTTACATTCTCTAGACTGGAACGGACTCCTTCGCAATTACCTGTATGTCCCAAGATTTGTATTTCCATAAAGAGGTAGTTTTTCAGATTCAGGGGGATACTTGTGGTTTGAACTCATTTTAACACTGTTTGCAGGTGGCTTAGATGTTCTCCAAATGTCTTCGGAAAAACGAAAATGTTATCCAGACAACAAAGACACGTCGTCCATTTATGGCGAAGAAGCAGGTTGTCTATCATATATTCCAAGATGGCTGGAGAGTTACACAATCCAAACGGCATAACTTTAAATACGTGGAGGGTGTCAGGAGTCGTGAAGATAGTATTTCATCGATCAGCCTGCCAGTGGCTTGCCTACATTTCCATAGCTGAGAAACACTTTGCTCCTTTCAAGTGGTCTGGCGTGTCATCAGTATGCAGCAATGGGTAGGTAGACATCGTCGTTGACGATTCTGTTCAGTCGTCAGCAGTCGATGCAGAAACGCCCTGTGCCATCCTCCCTCCTGAGGAGGATCACAGAAGATGGCCAAGAGCTCTCTGTAGGTTCGATAATGTCATTTTGCAGCATCTCCTCCACACCCTCCTAGATTATCTGTTCTTCAGCCAGCTGGATAATTAGTGGATTATCACTCACCTGCGTTGATATTTTGTTTGTAGTATGTCCCTATGGCACCAAATTGCTGAGGTCATAGGTCCCTAGGCTTACACACTACATAATCTAACTTTTCACACTCATGTCCGAGGGAGGACTCGAACCTCCGACGGGGGTAGCCGCGCGAACCGTGGCAAGGAGCCCTAGACCGCACGGTTGCCCCGTGCGGCCCTGTGTTGACATGGTATTCTACCAAGGGCTGCTTGGTCCGTCGTTTCGCCACTCCTGATTTGAAAGCATCTGAAAATTGACGCCCAGCAGCTGTCATTCGCCGACGTTGTTCCTCTGTCAGGCCAGATCCTATTGGCAGTTCGACTGTAGCTTCCTTCCTTGTATTGCCTGTTGTGGTAGCGGAGGAGAATTCTTTGCTGATGACTCTAAGTTACCTTATCCGGCTTTTTCACCTATCACTACGCACATACATTTAGGGATGAGTTGTGGCTGTTCACCTTCTGTCACGGAATGTAGTCTTGTTTATCTAGCGACAATAAACATTCAGTATTATATAAAAATAAGCCCCGGAATCAGCTAGGTTGCCCGTCGACGATGACATCAGGCCGATTTAGTGCACATGTTGGTGACTGTTACCCATGGGGGATTTTCACCCAGGTCGACATCACCTTCATAGATTGTAGCCCCTCTCACTTTCCTTGAAGTCGGCGAGTGACTTCTACCACAGTACTGTGTCGAGAAATGACTGTGACCTTATTGGGAGCGAAATCATCCAGGGTACGGCAGTGGACTTTCTCCCATATGTTGACTATAATCGTCTGCAGTCGACTGGCATGGATAGGACTGTTGTGATGGTTGACGTCTAGTAGAATAATAGCCGTCAAACACTCGTCTCGCCTATCTGCAGTGGCGGACGACGTGTCCAGGATGCCCGCAGTGAAAACGTATCAGCCTGTTGTTACATGTGCTACAAATCGGTGTTCATTTGTGGGCGTTTTACTTGATGAGGAAGCTGTGCCTGAGTTGGCCGACGCTGGGTTGTCATTTCATGGCGCTTTCTGCTAGTGGCGGAGATTGGTGTCATAGATCGATACCCTTCTTCAACATTCTATATTACCTCCTGACGTCTGGTGTCGATGTTGCTGATTGTTACCTCTCGCGTACTCGGTCCGACATTTCTGGCGGCCATACACTGTTTGTATCTCTTCCCTTACTATCTGAAGTGTGAGAGAGGCGAGCTCATGGTAGTCCTGCACAATTGCCTTAGGGACCACGTTCGGCAGTCCGTAATACCTCGTTCATGGGAATGTCTTCTGCTGAATTTCTGCTATTCGCTGGCACCACTTGATGAATTCCCTTGTCGTCCTGCCGTACTTCGCCAGGAAAGCTTGGAAGACATCTTCTGCGACTCCTTCCATCCTGTGTGAAATTTTGTCGACTTCTTTCGTACTCGGATTCAAGACGAAGCATAGGGCCGAACCATTGTGCATGTAAGACTGTGTCGTTTGCACATGATGCTGGGCCCTGTTCTTCAACTGTTCTTCCGTTAAGCGGACTTGTTGCTCTCTTCATTGTTCTCGAACCACTGTTGGGCTGTGCCGTCCAAGCTGAAGTATACGTTTGGTAAACAAATCATGTCATTCCATCTGTCATATTTGGCAACTTGGTCGACTTTGACATTTCGTAGGGTGCTGCCGAGTGTCCGCGGAAAACACCGCTGGATGCCTGATGTGATACTGACTTACTGAGGTTTTGAAATGCACAGGTCTTCAGAGTATAAGTATTTTAGTATTTCGGCTTTTGTCCATGTAGGCCACGGCTTTCACATAGCCTAGTTGGAATGT